>NC_090726.1:38857453-38877453 GCF_036898095.1 Palaemon carinicauda | reverse complement strand
CTATCAAGCAGAACAATGCCCTAGAGACTGACCATATATATACATATGATCAGCCCCCAAGGCCCCTCTCCACCTAAGCTAGGACCAAGGAGGACCAGGCAATGGCTGCTGACGACTCAGCAGGTAGACCTATAGGCTTCCCCAAACCATCCATCCTTAGCTCACAAGGATGGTGAAGTTGCAGCGACCAAAGGAACTAACGAGTTTGAGCGGAATTCGAACAACAGTCTGGCGTACACCAAGCAGGGACGTTAACATATCGGCCACAACATTAAAAGGGGATTTAATTAACATACTGAACTTCGAAAAGAACTGATTTGGAATCCATACTCACTTATAAAGATATATCAAATGAAATAGTATGACATTAGATAAGATTTTTGCTACTCAAAAAATAATATTAATGCTAGAATATACCAGACATAAATGCATCTGAAGTAGTTATATTAGTCGTGTAGGAAAAAAAAATAAAAAAGAAACTTCCTCATTTGTCAGACTTCAGAAAACGAATTCCTGATATGACTATGAATGATAAATGATTCAAAACGTAACAACTGAACAACTATAGGAAATGGATAATAGTCATATTAGTCATGTAGGAAAAAAAAAGCCTTTATTATTTGTCAGACTTCAGAAAACGAGTTCCTGATATGACTAAGAATGATAAATGATTCAAAACGTAACAACTGAACAACTATAGGAAATGGATAATAGTCATATTAGTCATGTAGGAAAAAAAAAAAGCCTTTATTATTTGTCAGACTTCAGAAAACGAGTTCCTGATATGACTAAGAATGATAAATGATTCAAAACGTAACAACTGAACAATTAAAATAGATGGGAAGAACTAGTGACATAGACAAATTTGAAAAATACCCTAATGAAATGTTCAAAATTCAAAAAATAAAAAATAAATAAGTCGCCTGAAATGCAGACCCACAGGCAGAATGAGTGACATCTGGTATCATTGACAACGTACCAATCAGTTGGGAAATGCTGCTATCAATATAGGCAAAGATAGGAGTAATAGGTCTTGCCAGTCACATCTGATTTGGACGTCGTTTCCTGGAAGCGTGTTCGCCAGGGGTGACATTTCGAAATGGTCTCGAATTTCTTACTGGGTGAAGATGTGTACAATTTAACATTTCTAAGATTTATATAATCATTATAAAATGCTATAAAATAATCGGGCTTTAGAAAGCAAGATCAAATATTAGGCAAAAGGGGTAAAATATATATAAACGTATTATCACTGATGATATGCAGAGGTAATCTGACTAGGGTCAAGAGGTATAAAAAAAAATAACAGTAACTAAAAAAATAAATAGAAAAAAAAAATGCTCGTAACGAACCGAAAATGTAAGTTAGTTGCAAGAGGTATTATGCAACTAGGTCAAGAGGTAAAAAAAAAAAAAAAAAAAAAAAAAAAGGCTCGTGTCGACCCGAAAATGTAAGGTAGTTGTCAGAGGGGTGATGCGTGGCCCGAGGCGCCAGTAACTCATGATTGACATGGACCAAATTAAATATTGCGGGAGTCGAGGACTAATATGGCATTCTGAATGAACGAAACTTCGACGTCATTGCTTTTTTCCACGTCTATCTCCCCCCAATTTTGATACGTGTAATCTTTACTTGTAGGGTTGTGGTGGCCGATGTAGTAACGTCCATGACTGGTGAAGGCCAGATTGATGTTCGAGTCCTGCTCAAACACGTTAGTTTATTTGGTCTGTGATGAGCCGAGAGAAGATTGTGACTCAAAGGCAGGATGAAAGCAACTGAGTTACTTTATTACAGAACATCCGTTTTTATATGCATAAACTCCAGGCAAAAAGGGCACAAAAGACATAACAAGCAATTTCATGTTCAATCGACACCGCAACGGTTAACAGTTAACGGTGAGAAAAACAGACATGTTATTTCAGGTCCTTGTCAGTGCGAGGGGAGAGCGAAGATGCAAGCATAATATATACACAAAATTAAATGTCGTTACTATGTACGATCGTGTGACACACGGTAGGTACATGTACATACTGTACATGTTAAATAGGGCACTCTAATCTGGAGTGGTAGTAGCAAAACTGTGGCCGATGGGCAGCAGTGAGTGGCTGTAGAAATCATTGGTTGGGGCGCGAGCGAGTGGTGGATGATGGGTGGCTCTCTTGCCGCTCCTGCTCGTCACGGGGTAGGCATGTGTGTCCTACGGCATTCATAGGCGTGTGTGTCCTACAGCATTCATAGGCGTGTCCTACAGCATTCATAGGCATGTGTGTCCTACGGCATTCATAGGCGTGTGTGTCCTACGGCATTCATGTCAGCTTCGGTTGACGTTGAATAGGTGTCCTCTTCGTCAGGAGTGGAGGCGTTGATGGAGGCTTGAAGGTCGTAAAGTGGCTGTCCATAAGGGCGTCGGCTTTGGTCATCAAGTCCTTTATGGGTAAACTATCGACATTGGGTATTGCAGCACGTACGGGTTCGGGTAAACAGCTTATCCAAAGGGCACGAAGTAGGTTCACCTCACGAGGAGAGCCGTCTGCGGCAAGTTGCAGGCGAGTGATATTGGTCATTTCCCCGAGGGTGAGCGAAGCCCTTTTGGTCCCCCAACGGTTGTTGAGAGAGCTGAAAAAGCATTGCTATACGGGCGGCCGGCGACTGCAAGTACTGCTGCAGAAGGTATGCCTTGAGGGCGTCATAGTAACAGTAAGGGGAGGGGAGGTGGGAGGAGTAAGTCACTCCGGGGTCACCAATGTGACGAGCCGAGAGAAGGTTGTGACTCAAAGGCAGGATGAAAGCAACTGAGTAACTTTATAACAGAACATCCGTTTTTATATACATAAACTCCAGGCAAAAAGAGCACAAAAGACATAACAGGCAATTTAAATGTTCAACCCCCACCGCACCGGTTATCAGTTAACGGTGAGAAAAACAGACATGTTATTTCAGGTCCTTGTCAGTGCGAGGGGAGAGCGAAGTTACAAACATAATATATACACAAAATGAAATGTCGTTACTATGTACGATCGTGTAACACACGGTTGGTACAGGTCTTTCTGCTGAGTCAGCAGCAGCCATTGCCTGGTCCTCCTTAGTCCTAGCTTATTTAGAGAGTGGATTGGGTGGTGATCATATATATATATATATATATATATATATATATATATATATATATGATCAGTCTCTTGGGCATTGTCCTGCTTGGTTCATATCTTTGTGCAAGAATATCCCCGCCAATAAATACATGTTATGGTCAAAAGTCAAGGTCAAGTCCGAGCAAGAGGTAGAGAAATAAGCTACCACGGCGGAGATCTGCGCTCTACTGAGTGCCCTTCTAATTACTAGATTAAGAAAAATGATCGTACCACACAGGAAGTATAATTCGTTTATGAAAACATACAATAACGTAATCGCCTAGAGAATAAAGTTAACCTCAACGGGGAAAGAGAGCTCAGAGTCGCTTTTGCATAGAGAATGCTAATGAATGAGTGAAATAAAAGCCTCCTGAGACCTAAATTCTCGTTTAAAGTTGAATATTCCACGCCTCACAAATTCCTTACTTCCTACAAGTAGCAGAGATAAGTCTGAAATTGCTGCCACTGTAGCTAGTGATGGTGGCAATGTTATATATGTGACATTTTCGGGAGAGTTTATATGTTATTTATTTTTTTACACTATAAAATACACATAGTATATATATATATATATATATATATATATATATATATATATATATAAATATATATATATATATATATATATATATATATATATATATATATATATATATACATATATATATATATAATATATATATATATATATATATATATATATATGTGTGTGTGTGTGTGTGTGCGTGTGCGTGTTTGTATTTGGATATTATTCATTATATATATATATATATATATATATATATATATATATTGTATATAAATGCGGCAATTGCCAGTCAAAACTTAACAAACCAATAAACAATCTTTTTTTCTCATCCTCTCATTTAATCTACTTCCTATAATACAACATACCTCATACAAACTCCTGTAAACAACCCAGTGTTGCCCTACAGTTCAAAACCTCCACGTAAAAAGGCCTAAGCCTAACACTTGTGTCAGTTATTTCACACATTAAGCACAAGGCTAACAGCTATTTTTATTTTACAGTCACCGGACTGTGTAATCACTCCCCTTTCAAAACCGTATTTCACTTAAAAGTTCATAATCCGTAAAGTTACAAAGGGAACTTAACCTTAAAGTTTGGTTTGGGGACGCGTTATCGTTGGTTTAAAGGTTTAAAGTCCACTCATGAATGGCATGAGACCAAGGAGGACCAGGCAATGGCGCTTTCGTAACCTAATAGGGAATTCCAATTAAATGTTTAGCTCTTGAGCTCTTTTTTAAACTAATAGGGAATTTCTATTCTAATTAAATGTTTACCTCTTGAGCTCTTTTGTAACCTAATAGGGAATTCCAATTAAATGTTTAGCTCTTGAGCTCTTTCGTAACCTAATAGGGAATTATAAATAAATGTTTAGCTCTTGAGATCTCTTGTACCCTAATAGGGAATTCCAATTAAATGTTTAGCTATTGAACTCTTTTGTAACCTAACAGAGAATTCTAATTAAATGTTTAGCTCTTGAGCTCTTTTGTAAGTTAATAGAGAAAATTAAATGTTTAGCTCTTGAGCTCTTTTGTAACCTAATAGGGAATTCCAGTTAAATGTTTAGCCCATGAGCTCTTTTGTAATCTAATAGGGAATTCCAATTAAATGTTTAGCTCTTGAGCTCTTTTGTAACCTAATAGGGAATTCTAATTAAATGTTTAGCTCTTGAGCTCTTTTGTAACTTATTAAGGAATTCCAATTAAATGTTTAGCTCTTGCGTTCTTGGGACCTAACAGGGAATTCCAATTAAATGTTTAGCTCTTGAGCTCTTTTGTAACCTAATAGGGAATTCCAATTAAATGTTTAGCTTTGAGCTTTTTTGTAACCTAAGAGGGAATTCTAATTAAATATTTACCTTTTGAGCTCTTTTGTAACCTAATAGGGAATTCCAATCAAATGTTTAGCTCAAGAGACATTCAAGAAAAAAGTATAGCTTTCAGGACCCCATTTCACAAAAGCTTTCCTAAGTTATTCATTTCTTATTATCTTGCTCTATCTTTATTTCTCTTATGTCCCATCTGTACAAATCAACCACACATTCATCCTACGAGCTGGCAGCTATATGTATGGCTGACTCGTGTAAATGCACTGTTGAAAATTTGCCGTAAAAAACTGTGAATATCCTGGAATAAATGTTGCCAGGCATTTACCGTTTTAAAAACGGATATATTGCCGTAAAGGAGTGATATTATGGTTACCAACCCGTAAAAGATAATAACAAGGTATGGTAAAAATTGCCTGTATTTTACTGAAATAATGCTGTGTATTTTTACGGATGATTTCCGATTGAAATTACGATTTATCTTTTAAGAAAGACACAGGTGAAAGCTTCAGTGACATGAAGACTTGTAAGTCTATCCTACTTCCCTGATTGTAACAAGAGGGACACATTTAATTGGAATTGCATTCTCTCTCTCTCTCTCTCTCTCTCTCTCTCTCTCTCTCTCTCTCTCTCTCTCTCTCTCTCTCTCTCTCTCTCTCTCCTGTTACCAATGCCTTTTCGTTCTCTCTCGCTGAATTGGTAGCTTCCTTCACCCTTGGTGTATTGCAATTAGGGTGCTGCTGTCAAAACACGTCGTCTTTCAATGAATTTGATTTACCAATAAAATGTATCAATGTCACTACGAAATCCACAGTGTCAACAATGTCTCTCTAACGAAATTTTAATAATTTTTTTTTCTGCCATCTTTAGGGTGATGAAAAAGCATTATTATTAGGGTTCTTTTGTCAAAACATGTTGTCTTTCAATGATTTTGATTTACCAATAAAATGTATCAATGTCACTACGAAATCTACAGTGCCACCAATGTCTGTCTAACGAAATTTTGATATTTTTTCTCTGGCATCTTTAGGGTAATGAGAAAGCATTATTATTAGGGTTCTGCTGTCCAAACATGTTGTATTTCAATTAATTTTAAATATACCAATAAAATGTCCCAATGTCACTCTAGGATCTACAGTGTCGCCAATGTCTCTCTAACAAAATTTTGATAATTTGTCTCTGGCATATTTAGGGTATTGAGAAAGCAGTATTTTTAGTGGTTATGCATAATCCATATTACACCAAATCAGTTATATAACGATCAGGCATAGCACAAACTTCCAAGTCACACATCGAATCGCATTCATACATAACCCACTTATTGTAAAAATTACACTTACTTGCAAATACTTTATCCTTCCTGATCTCAAACAAATCATCACATACCAAATTCTATCCAATATGTCTCCTTTTAAGGTCAAATTAAAGATTCAAGGGAGAATTCAAAATGTCCCCAGTTCAATTACTTCCCTGTCTCCAAATGCGCTGGTATACCCTTCATGGTCCAAGCCAGGGGTGGGGAACCCTTTTTTGGATGAAGGCCCTCTTGCGATTCCTCAATGCTCCTTAAGGTCGCATAGAATTTTGTTGGTTATTTCATCCTCCAAGTAATTTATTAGTAATCTAAAGAATGAGTAACAGGTTTACAAAAATTTAAAGCATTACAATTTCAAATATTTGAATTAAGTACTTTTTATACAAGTAATCAGTAAAGGAATTATATTGAAAAATAAATTTTAAAATATTTCATTCAAGTTTTGGTAGTTTTCAATCTACCGTAAGTAAATGAATAATATCGAGAGTATGTCATTTGTAAATTACTTTAGTTACGCAAGTAGGTTCTTTGCATTGAAGTGATGAATAAAATAGTATTAATGTTTTGGAAAAGATAGCTTATAAATATCAACAATATAACCTTTTCAAATATTTTATATTGGCAAGTAGGTACTTTTTAAACAATCACATTTCATAAAAATGCAACATCCCAGTAAAAAATTGTATCTGTTTAAAAACACTTAGCTGTTTTCAGTGAAAAAATCAATTATTTGCTTTCTTAAGATGTTCAATAAATCCATAGTTTTTAGCCATCATAGCTGTAACACCATCAGTGCATAACTTATTATAATATGGAAGCAAAATTTAGTCCTCCTTTGTGACATTGCTTGTTGAAGTTGTTGAAATGTCTGTTCCTCTTGTCCTTGCGTTAAGGTTACCTAAGGGAAGCTGTTTTTCATAAAATCAAAACTCATCAGTGAAAGCTCAAATAAAATATTTTTATGCCAAAAATCTAGAATGGACAAAACAGGAATTGTCACGTGCATCATATGTTAAATCACTCACTTACTGCAACTAGCAGTTTTTCCTTGTCAGCTACAACAGCTGTTGCAGCTGCCAAGGAAACGGCTAATTGTGTTCATTTAAGATTCATTGACGTCAAGGAAAAATTTGCTTCCATTCTAAGGGAGGTACATCACTGAACACAACTTTCCTATTGTCTCTGTGTACATCTTTGTATGTGTGTACATACAGTAGAATGATTTCAAACACACAATATTCAGTGTCAAACCAGAAATGTACTACATATACTGAACATATATCAAAGGCCGTAGAAGGCCGCACTTGATGGTCCAGAAGGCCATATGCGGCCTTAAGGCCGCAGGTTCCCCATCCCTGGTCCAAGCTCTCTGATGAAGACACTTTACTAGAAGAAAATATTCATCATCATCATCATCATCTCTCCCAACTGTTCTATGCATTACAAAATCCACGAGGAGGATAAACAACATAGGTGACAACACATTCCCTTGGAGTACTCCACTGTCCACTGAAACTTCATTTGATAGGATCCACTAGCATTAACTTTGCACTTTCTATGCTTATGAACAGACTTAATTAAATTCACATATTTAAGACAAATTCCATAATAACGCAGGACTCTCTAGAAAAATGGGTGGGGCACAATATCAAAGGCTTTTTCATAGTCCACAAATGCCATGAAAAGTACATTTCTAGAAGAAAAGATTATCTGCACGAAATGATCCCAAGTAGAATAGTATTCGGACCTTCTCCTTCTCATGACAGACGCTCTGAGAAAGAATATATACATTTAAACAGTATTTACTTATCAGAATATGTATCTATACACAATGGCTCATAACTTTAACAATATGAAAGTGTGATAGGCGCCAGTTAGGTGATAACTGAGAGGCGAGCTGAATGCAACTAAATTCTATCAAACAGACATCGAGCTTAAATACCCGGACTTGAGAGCAAGAACGTCACAAAAATTAAAACAAAATTAGGCATGACCTATTAAGTTTATACAGGTTTGTCTATTAACAGTGCAGGGAGGAGCGAGTGATATTGATAAGATAACAATCAAAACCGTTACAGTGTATGAGCAAAACATGAAATGGAAAGCTTAAACAGGTTTTTCTATTATCAGTGCGAGAGAGTGTGAGAGATGAAAAAACAAATAGTATTACAGGGTATGAGCCTGTATGCAATACACGTGCGTTACATAACGATCAATACAGAGTACAAAATGGTCACTCAGTGATTGTTATTATTTAATATAACGAGCATTTTCACCATCCAATAAAATATTAGACCTGCAAGATGGTATACAATTTACAGTTTGCAAGGAACATAACATGATTATTTAAAGTATTTTTTATGCCCCAGAAAGAATGACTTTTTTATGCAAATTTCGTGTTATTTTGCAAGAAAATTATCGCCATTATTTAATCTGGCTGATTCAGATATCGCGAGTCATACGTTTAAAAAAAAAAAAATATTTAGTATGATATCGGTACTATTTTATGTCAATACCGTGTTGCTTTGCAAGAAAAGTATCGCCATTATTTGATCTTGCTAATTTAGATATCGAGAGTCATACGTTTTGCAAATACAATATCTAGTATGATATTGGTAACATGAACAAAATGTGACGATATTTGCGCCATATCGACCTGACAAAATCAATTCGCTCTTATTTGTAGTCATATATGTTCACTTTGTGAAATTCATTGATCGAAGAAACTGAGCTTTGGTTTTAACACGCAAAATGTTCGGTCGTTGAATGAGGGATTTTTTTCCACACTCTACTTCAACCCTTGAATAACAGCAATATCAAGTTAACAATAATTTTTATTTTCTAAATTATTTTTGTCTTTTCAGGTTTATACGGTTGTAACTACTGGTATTAAAATGACGTTATAATATGACCGTTATCACGTTTGAACTTTTGAAGTTCTACTGATTCACAACTAAGGAAATAAATAAATGATGAGAACAAATTAACAATAAATCATTCTACAAACAGTAACAATGTCAAAACAGATATATCATATATAAACTATAAAAATATTTATGTCAGCCTGTTCAACATAAAAATATTTGCTGCAAGTTTGAACTTTTGAAGTTATACTGATTCACAACTACCCTATAAGGAATATCATTCCACAACTTGGTCACAGCTGGAATAAAACGTCTAGAATACTGTGAAGTATTGAGCCTTATGATGGAGAAGGCCTGACTATAAGTATTAACTGCATGACTATAGTCAATTCATTTTAGTGCGTCGGATTTGCACCGACTAGCAGGGGTGCGCTTTTAGCTCGGAAAGGTTTCCTGGTCGCTGATTGGTTGGGCAAGATAATTGTAACCAATCAGTTAGCAGGAAACGTTTTCCGAGCTAAAAGGGCACCGCTGCGAGTCGGTGCAAATGCGCCTCATTAAAAAGAATTGAGTATAACATTACGAACAGGATGGAACTGTCCAGGAAGATCTGAATGCAAATGATAATTAATGAACATTTGAGAATAGTGATTACGCGTCCATGCACCGAAATTACACCGGATTAAGATTCACACCTGATATTCTGAAACATTAATTTATTACCAGATTTCCTTTCCTCACTGGACTATTTTCCCTGTTGGCACCGTTGGGCTTATAGCATCGTGATTTTCCAGCTAGGTTTGTAGCTTAGCAAGTAATAATAATAATAATAATAATAATAATAATAATAATAATAATATATTAGGGTTGTAGCTTAGCAAGTAATAATAATAATAATAATAATAATAATAATAATAATAATAATAATATCTATTAGGGTTGTAACTTAATAATAATAATAATAATAATAATAATAATAATAATAATAATAATAATAATAATATATTTTTCCCAATTTGCAGTTCCCTGTCTCGAACGTTTCCATTGCAACTTGTCCATATTTATGCGATCTTTTTGTGCAAAAAAAAAAAAAAAATAATAATTAATAACTACATCTCTCGGGTAATGAAAACAAAAAAATGGCAATTCGATTCCCTCGCTTGAAATTCCCTCGCGAAATTTACTCGCTAAATTCACTCGCGAAATTTACTCGGGAAATGAAAACGTGAATAGTGAGATTATACTGTCATTGTTGCCGAGGTAATAGATTGGAAATACAGATACTTAGGATCTATCAAGGGAACACATCGACTGTATTATTATTGTTCATGAAGTTTTGTTTCATTTCAGAATTCTCGTTGTATATTCAGATGTTGAATACGGTTAACAATTTGCCGTGAAAATCTTGGAATAAATGTTGCCAGGCATTTACCGTTTTAAAAACGGATATATTGACGAAAAGAAGTGATGTTACGGTCACCAACCCGTTAAAGATAATAACAAAGTAGGGCAAAATTAAGGTCGCCTGTATTTTACTGAAATACGGTTAAGAACAGTATATTTTTACGGAGAATTTCCAATTCAAGCTACAGTTTTTTTTAAGTGTATAGTGAATTATAAATTAAATTAATATGTTATTCATTTTCTAATTGAATTAAAAGTTAATAAGGATTGGTTATAGGACCGACATGGCAGGAAATTAATACTCTTCCTTAACATTGGGAGAGGGCGGGAATCATATCTATTGCTATGAAAATTCCATGGTCCTTTTTAGGCTAGGTCTGTGTGTGCATGTGTGTGTGTGTGTGTGTGTGTGTGTGTGTCGAAATAACGAAAGCTGACACGCGATGAGTAATAGAATGTATTATAGCCAAGGAAGCAAAAATCAAAAAAACTTGATTGGAGTTAGTATTTTCGTCTATTAGGGACATCAAAAGATTTAACAATTAGTATATGTATATATATATATATATATATATATATACATACATATATATATATATATATATATATATATATATATATATATACATATATATATGTGTGTGTGCGTGTGTGTGTGTATGTGCGTGTGTATGTTTATGAAACAAACACCATCCTAATGACCACTATATATAGGACTTTTAAACTTGATGATCACGTACGTACAGCCTTTCCTGGTGCAATATGGAAATATGCCAAAGCAGTTTTTAATTCCCCATAATGATGGCAAGACCCTTCACCTCTATTTGTGATAGTAATTTTAATGTTAAGATTTTACACATGATCATGTAATTAAAATTTACATGAATGTTTCGCAAGCATTATAATGAAAACTATTATGATTATAATTAATATTCTCATGGAGCATAAGGAAAATACTTTTCAAGTACCCAAGAACTAAATTAAAGGTTTATGAATGGCATAGGCAAGGAACAGTGACATAATCCTAGCTAGCTGGACAATACAGTAGACACAGACCATATACATATGATCAGCGACCAAGCTCCCTCTCCAACCAAGTTAGGTCCAGGGAGGGACAAGCAATGCCTGCTGATGACTCAGCAGGTAGAGCTAAAGGCTCCTCCAATCGTAGCCTCCTTAGCTAACAAGGATGGTAAGGTTGCAGGCACTAATGAAACTATCGAGTTTGAGCGGAACTCGAACCCCAGTCCGGCGAGCGTCAGTCAGGGACGGGTCCAATAGGGCACCACAACCAAGTCGTGAATAAATCCTATTCACAGCTACTATATACTAAATTGTACTATATAAGCAGTAAATAAGAATAATACTCTTCCTGGAAAATTCATTTAAACCTGTTTAGAAAAAAAAAAAAAAAAGAATTTAAGGTCCTGATTTAAAAAAGGGAAAATCTTCACCAAAGGTTTTGTTTTTTTATCAGTCACGTACTCAAGTTTCATATAAGCGAGTTCATTATTCCATTTTCGCAAATAATATAATATATAACATAATATAATGTAATATATTATATAATATCATCATCATCATCTACGCTTATTGACGCAAAGGGTCTCATAGACTGACATCGTCCATAGAGGATTCATTGGCTAAATTCATCAAAGGATGAAATATAATATACATTATAATTTTGAGCATAAATTTACAATCAATATTCCTAGTTAAACTAAATTCCTTTATCATTAATTTCCAAGAAGTCTGTAAAAGGTAGAAGTACAAGAATTAATACTAACATTAAACTTATTCTTGGTAACTGTTATATGACGTGGTTGTTAAAACATAGTTACGTAACTTATATGAAGTGGTTGTTAATCATAATAACGTAACTTACATGACGTGGTTGTTAAACTTCTTTAATTTCACCTTTAATATTACCTTTGTACCGTCTGTATCTTTCAGATTTTCTCTATGAATCTATTCTCTCACTTCTAAAGCCTTTCCTTTTTAACTTAATCTAATCTCTATACCTGGATATTTAACATCATCTCCACATACCACCAACCACGTGGTTATAAAGTTGTAAAGAGAAGAAATTGCAATTAATTTTGATAGTTTTAGTATAAAAGCACCAATATTTCTTACGTCTCACCTTCCAGACTCATAACTTTTGACATCTTTCTCGTGTGTGACCTCATAAATCATATAAAACAGAAGACAGTCTCTAGTGATATTCTTATATGTGAGATATCAGTTCTGAGGAATAGGCCTACATGGTTAGGTTTATTCTTCTTCAGAGAAAACTTTAAATAATATCAAACACAATACGAAAATATGGAAACCTCTTTTTTGTTATATAAATTAGAAGTTAATTACATAATGAATGTAAATATTTTATATCTATTTACATATTCTATTCTTGTATTTCTTTACTGTAACACTAGAATTTTTTTGGATGGTTTGTACACTATAATTTCTTAAAGAAATATTATCTTCTTAGTAATATAAATACATAACATCTTTACGTCTGCAATTTATGTCTTTTATATGAAAATTCAAGTTTGAATTTTTTTTTCTATTGGATGAATTCAAGTTCAGATGAATGTCTATCGTCACCTATAATTTTTTCCTATTTTGGTAAATAATTTCTTTTGTATTCCTTCATTTTCTGATAAAATATTATCCAATTATTTTCATCTTTTCGTCTTCCTATGGGTGCAGAAGTTCTCTCTCTCTCTCTCTCTCTCTCTCTCTCTCTCTCTCTCTCTCTCTCTCTCTCTCTCTCTCTCTCTCTCTCTCTCTCAGACAAATCACGTTAGGATATGTAAATCTGACCTGAAAAATAATTTAAAAGTTAAAAAAAAATAACTTTTGAAAAGAGGGATCCTAATCTTTAATGAAAATTTCATCTAGAATTTATTATACTTCATTAATTTTGAATAACTTCATAATGAATAATATTTATCCAACGTGAAAATATTACACATTTTTCAACATAGAAGACTTAACTTTTAAAGAGCCTCACCTCGGGAATCTTCTCAGGCTAAACGAATAACTAATTATCTTTTCTCAAGCAAAGTTTTCACTGCACCATTTACTCTGTGTCATTAATCAATCAATCAGTTTTTGCTTAAAAACAGGTATATTCTCGAAATATATTCGTAGTATGTTATTATTCTTTATTGAAGAAGGGAGATTATTATTATTATTATTATTATTATTATTATTATTATTATTATTATTATTATTATCATCATTATTATTATAGGCGAAGGTAATCAATACAGATTGCACTAAGGCGCTTAGACACCCATAAATACACATAGAATCACACATACATATATAAAAGTACAGACGCACTTATACATACACAAAAGACTGGGACTCATTAATTAGAAATCTAGGAACTATGAGATTATTCTAAAGATTTAAAGGTTTAAAGGCCGCTCTTGAATGGCAGGGGCAAGGGACAGTGACATTGCCCTATCGAGCAAGAAAATGCCCTGTAGACTGCCTATATATACATATGATCAGTGCCCAATACCCCTCTCCACCCAAGCTACGACCAAGGAGGGCCAGGCAATGGCTGCTGATGACTCAGCAGTTAGACTTATAGGCTCCCCACAACCCCCATCCTTAGATTACAAGGATGGTGAGATTTGACCCGAATATCATCAATTGATGCATTATCTTATAGTCATTGCCCCGACATGATATACATGAGTTATTCTATTCTTACTGTTTTATTTAATTGTTAATTACTTCTCTTTTAGTCTATTTATTTCCTTACTTCCTTTTCTCACTGGTCTATTTTCCCTGCTGGAGCCTTAGGGCTTATAGCATCCTGCTTTTCTAACTAGTGTTGTAACTTAGCAATAAATAATTATAATAATAATTGGGTTAACCGTAAGAATATGTTATTTTTCTGAAACAGTAAAATAATTCTTAAACTTTTCATTTTCCGGCTTGATCCCGTGATGAATTTCTCAGTTCGATTTAAACTATCAATAATTCTGTACCACAAAAGTTTTGATGAATAACTGTGAGAGAGAGAGAGAGAGAGAGAGAGAGAGAGAGAGAGAGAGAGAGAGAGAGAGAGAGAGAGAGAGAGAGAGAGAGACAGATGCTTGTAGATGGAAGCTAAAAAGGTGTGGAGTTGAGAAATACAATGACCTAATTACAAGGAAATTCAGATGAAAATAAAAAATAAAATAGTTTTTCGTTGTTTATGAAAGTAGGACAAAGAAGACATTATAAAAAAACCGCATAATTATGGACTTTTGTTTGGCAATGGTATACAGGGTTATGTAAAAGCAGACAGTTTTAATGCCAGTTTACCTTTATTGGTTAAAAGTCTAATTGTGGAGTAATTTAGGGGTTTCGAATAAAGTTCTATCTATGAATACTAAATATGCAGCTATGCTTTGTCTTTGACTTTTCCAATTAATCCTCAAAATATTTTTCCAGATTTTTTCCACTTAAACCTCAAAATATTTTTCTAGATTTTTTTTCCACTTGATCCTCAAAATATATTTCCAGAATTTTGCCAGTTAATTCTCAAAATATTTTCCAGATTATTTCCACTTAATCCTCGAAATATTTTTGCAGATTTTTTCCACAAAATTCTCATAATATTTTTCCAGATTTTTTTCCATTTAATCCTCGAAATATTTTTTTTTTCCGATTTTTTCCACTTAATCCTCAAAATATTTTTTTTTAGATTTTTTCCACTTAATCATCAAAATATTTTTCGCGATTTTCTCCACTTAATCACCAAAATATTTTCCCCAATTTTCTACACTTAATCATTAAAATATCTTTCCAGATTATTTCACTCAATACTCCAAGTATTTTCTAGATTTTTTTCCCACTTTATACTTGAGTTATATTTCCAGATTTTTTCCACTTAATCCTCAAAATATTTTTCGCAATTTTTTTCTACTTAATCCTTAAAATATCTCTCCAGACTTTTTCCACTTAATCCTCAAACTATCTTTCCATATTTTATCCAATTGATCCTCAAAATATTTATTTGAATTAACATTGCTTAACAAATAACTTATATTCTACTTATATAAATAATCCTTGAGATTTTATTTCCTTTTAGGATATTAATCAGTAATTTTATTGAAATATGCCGTGGCTAATAACATGAAATATACTGTTGATGAAGTCATTGGAAAATGCATGTAAAAAAATAATGGAAGCAATAGGAAAACGAAACAAGTAAAATGTATAAGAAACAAGAAAAAGAAAACCTTTAATCACCGTCTGTATTTGCATATCATGCTAAACTTTGCAGAATTATACAATTTTTCATTAAACTGTGAATGACAGCAGTGATGAGCACGCTGTCAAAAATGCAAAAAAGATTTTTCTTTACCATTTGTCAGCTTTTCGGTGCTAGATTTTCATCATTTCAATACGGACAAAAAAAAAAAAAAAAAAAAAAAAAAAAAAAAAAAAAAAAGGAAAAAAAAAAAACCAAAGAACATCTGAATTGTCGATGTAAATCACGAGCTTCCGTTTGTATTAACATTAATTCCTTTCAGTTCAAAGTAATCAAAATCGTCCAACGAAAATCTAATCACAGTATTTCAGTAACTATTGTGTGTCATTTCCTTGAATGCAATATGATATAGAAAAAATTTAATGTCATAATCATTACATACCCTCTCTTGCTTGAGGGTACACTCGGGCACACTATTCTATCTAATTTCTCTTCCTCTTGTTTTCTTAAAAGTATTTGTAGTTTATATAGGAATTATTTATTTTAAAGTTCTTACTGTCCTTAAAATATTGAATTTTTCCTTGTTTCCTTTCCTCACTGGGCTATTTTCCCTGTTGGGGCACCTGGGCTTATATAATTCTGCTTTCCAACTAAGGTTGTAGCTTAGCAATTAATAATAATAATAATAATAATAATAATAATAATAATAATAATAATAATAATAATAATAATAATAATGATGATGATGATGATAATAATAATAATAATAAAATAATAATAATAATAATAATAATAATAATAATAATAATAATAATAATAATAATAATAGAGCTTCTTATTATCATTTTTCTCATTTGGATAGTTTCCTTTAAAATTAATGATTGTTACTGAATTCCAACTAAGCAAAACAAACGACTTCATCTAATATAAGATTATAGATCAAGATATGAGATGCTTAATGAATGAGATATTGATAAATTTATTTAATATCCGTCATCTAATCATCTAAATTATCAATGAATAACAATGTTATATTACTGAAGGAAGAAACAGGTAGCAAATTAGAGTGAAGAAATGCATAATAATTTATAGCTGTCATTATCGTGACTTCTAGCCTCGTTGTTACATTTTTGAATGTGTAAACTTCTAGCATTAGAAATAAGGCTTATGGTGGCCTATTGGAATTGTTCATGCCTGGCGCTCATCAGTTTGGGGTTCGAGTCCCACTCAAACTCGACAGTTTCTTGTAATATCTGAAACCTCACCATGCTTGTGAGTTAAGGATGGAGGGTTTTGGGGAGCCTATAGGTCTGCCTTCTGTGTCATTAGAAGCTATTGCCTGGCCCTCCTTGGTCGAAGCTAGGGCGCTGATCATATAGATATATGGCCAGTCTCTAGGGCATTGTCTGCTAGCTAGGGCAGTATCACTGTCCCTTGCCTCTGCCATTAGGTGTACCTTCTGAGTCATTAGAAGCTATTGCCTGGCCCACCCTGGTCAAAGCTGAGGCGCTATCCATATAGATATATGGCCAGTCTCTAGGGCTTTGTCTGCTAGCTAGGGCAATGGCACTGTCCCTTGCCTCTGCCATTCATGAGCGGCCTTTAAAATCCTTCAAATACACGATTTGTTGCCCGGTATTGATTTCCCAAAACATGGATATGACTGTCACATACCACTGAATTGTTTACCGAAAAATAGACAATAAGGCAGGATATTGTCTGTTATGAAGAGCTCGAATGAAAGTTCATATTGAAACTGAATATCAATAACAATTTATCCAATAGTTCTTTTAACTAGAATTCTATGGGCTGCACTTTTCCCCTCTATTCAGAAGTCATATGAGAACAAATTTGAAATTCACTGAAATATGTCCAATAATTGTTATTATAGAACTTCAAAAGTTCAAACATTTCAGTTGAACAGGCTGATATGTCTCTTTTTATAGTATATATATATATATATATATATATATATATATATATATATATATATATATATATATATATATATATATATATATATATATATATATATATATATATATATATATATATGAAAGATCTGTTTTAATGTTGTTACTGTTCTTAGAATATTTTATTTAAGTTGTTCATTAATTCTCTTATAGTTTATTTATTTCCTTATTTCCTTTTCTCCATGGGCTATTTTTCCCTGTTGGAGCCCCTGGCCTTATAGCATCCTGCTCTTCCAACTAAGGTTGTAGCTTAGCTAACAACAACAACAACAACAACAATAATAATAACAATAATAATAATAATGATGATGATAACAACAACAACAACAACAACAACAACAACAACAACAATAATAATAATAATAATGATGATGATGATGATGATGATGATGATAATAACAACAACAACAATAATAATAATAATAATAATAATAATAATAATAATAATAATAATAATAATAATTACCAACTAGTGTACTTAATATTCTTCATCATTCTCGCAAGCATGCAATTTGTAAGCGAAATAAAACAATTTATAATATAATATGCATTATATCTATTTCTCATATCTTCAAATGAAGTCATTTCCGGCAAACATAAGACGCAGTTAATTATAACAGTATTGGAATTCTACATCATAAGACCCGAAACGACACAATATTCTTGAAATTCTAATTCAGATGAGACAAGATTGTGGAATGATCTCCTTAATTCGTTGTTTGTTTCGTTTGTTTGTTAACACTGCCTTGCCTTGTGCAAGACACGGGCTCTTGAATTAGCAGTCCGTAAGCGAATGTAATTGTAATTTACTTTGATTTACTTTGAAAGAGGGAGAATTTGGTAGTTGAATCCGTGGAACTTCAAAAGTTCAAACTTACAGGTAATGTTTTTAGGGAGAACAGGTTGAATTAAGTTTCACTTCATATTCTTTATATATTTTTATTTTACTTGTTAATTATCTTGAAATATATTATATTTTCTGTCTAATAGTTATTTATTCCCTTTCCTCACTGGGCTACTTCTAAGGTTGTAGCTTAGCTAATAATAATAATAATAATAATAATAATAATAATAATAATAATAATAATAATAATAATAATAATAATAATAATAATAAGCAAATTTAATTTTGAGGATGTACCCTACTAGCAAAGTTATTTTATTTCTTATAAACATTGTAGGACATTTAGAAAAAATCCATGGATATTCTTCTGTATTTTGAAACAAATAAGTTAGTGCTGCTTGAAAAACAGTTTATTTGTGTTACAATTTCAAAAATATGACACGATCATCACTAACATAATTCCTCAATGTGATTAAAGAAGATATGAAATTGTTCTTCCTAGATTTTGTCTCTAACAACATCGACTATACTCAAATTTTTTTAACGAGGCGTATTTGCACCGACTCGCAGCGGTGCCCTATTACATCGGAAAAGTTTCTTGCTATCTGATTGGTTAGAATTATCTATTCCAACCAATCAGCGATCAGGAAACTTTTCCGAGCTAAAAGGCTACCCCTGCAAGTCGGTGCAAATCTGCCTCACTAAAAGGAATTGACTATAGTAATATTTTTTTATCCATTAAAGAAGTATCTTTTTCAGCTATTAATTTCCTCATAAAACGGTAATTATAGTAAGGAACAAACATAGCTAGATAATATACAAAGGAAGATCGTATAACGTTTCACTTCTGTACTCTCTTGCTTGAGAGTACACTCGGGCACACAGTTCTATCTAATTTCTCTTCCTCTTGTTTTGGTAAAGTATTTATAGTTTAAATAGAAAATATTTATCTTAATGTTGTTACTCTTATTAAAATATTCTATCTTTCCTTCTTTCCTTTCCTCACTAGGCTACTTTCATTGTTGGAGCCCCTGGGCTTATAGCATCCTGTTTTTCTAACTAGGGTTGTAGCTTAGCCAGTAATAATAATAATAATAATAATAATAATAATAATAATAATAATAATAATAATAATAATAATAACTGTATTTTCCATAATACATATATTGTTTTGCATGAAATGTAAAGCCAAATGTCTGCCATTTCTATATTTTCAGGTATAGTAATTTTTAAATAACTCTTATTGACAGCTGGTATTTCTTTTCACCCATTTTAGCTTAGAAATAAAATGCAAAATGATTTTGAATGAAATTTAGGTACTAAAATTGAAGTGTCAAATTCATAACTACTGGGAGCTTCTGTTCAGCAATTTCTAATTTCCGTCGGGAGATGAGATTTTGTCTA
>NC_090726.1:38839953-38854953 GCF_036898095.1 Palaemon carinicauda | reverse complement strand
AAACGGATATATTGACGTAAAGGAAGGTTATTACGGTCACAAACCGGGAAAAGATAATAACAAAGTAAGGTGAAATTACGGTCGCCTGTATTTTACTGAAATACGGTTGAGAACAGTATATTTTTACTAAGAATTTCCGGTTAAAATTACGTTTTTGTAACAATATATATTTTCAAAACTAGATAATTATATTTATGAAGCATTATTCTTCGATCATCTGACTTTACTGTGGATATTACAAAGTAAATTTTCATTTGAAAGGTTTATATCAAAGTCACCATTACTGTAATTTGTTTACAAAATACATATTTCACATTTGACTTCATCATATTTTGCTATCAATCAAAGATGACACCTGACCAATATAAAACTTTATTCTATTTTCGTGAAGATACGCTACATTTAGGACATTTCTCTTCCAATAAAACTCGCATCCAATAACTATTCTATTGGTCGTGACAAACGTTACTATAACACTGCATGAAATGTTCGGTGCATGAAAACGTATAGTGAAAGGCTAATTCCCTTCGTGTTGTTGTGTTAATGGCTTGCATGTGGAGCCATGGTTGTCACGTGTGAAGTTAGTAATGGAGTTGTTTTAATTTTACCTATTTCACGATTTGCTTATGGATGAATATTATTATTATTATTATTATTATTATTATTATTATTATTATTTGCTAAGCTATAACCCTAGTTGGAAAAGCTGGATGCTATAAGCCCAGTGGCCCCAAAAGGGAAAATAGCCCAGTGAGGAGGGGAAACTAGGAAAAATAAAATATTTTAAGAACTGTAATATTAAAATAAATATTTCCTATATAAACTATAAAATCTTTAACAAAATAAAAGGAAGAGAAACTAGATTTTGTTATTGTTCTTAAAAAATTTCATTCTTCCTTGTTTCCTTTCCTCACTGGGCTATTTTACCTTTTGGGGTCCTTGGGCTTATAACATCCTGCTTTTCCAACTACGGTTGTAGCTTAGAAAGTAATAATAATAATAATAATAATAATAATAATAATAATAATAATAATAATAATAATAAAGGCTACTTTTCATCAGTTTAAATAAGGTTGATATTGATGTGCCTTAGTCCTCAGATTTTTTTTTATTTCCTATAACTATGAACTAATAAAAAACTGATCTTTGATAATTTGCTAAATTGTCCAATACTTTTTAGATTTGACAATAAAAAATATCAACTAGTTATGAATCTAATGTGATTGTTGGTTTCTTTTCGGTATTTTATATTATCATAAATTGAAAAGCGAACGCTTATGTGGAATTATATTCCTTATGTCGTTTTAATTCTAATACTACTTCTATTTGCGTGTTTTATTTTTTCCATTGTGTATGGGGTAATCACGGTTGCCTTCTTTATGAAGAACTTTGCTTTATCTTTGGGGTAGATCGTAGTCCCGATCGGCTGCCCTGCCTGACATCGCTTAGACCTCGGTAGCGTATGTTTATGTGTTGTACCACTCACCAGCGTCCTCCTCGAGTCCTGCCGTGGTTAGGTCGACAGTTCAAGACATTTGAAGTGTCTGTGATGTTCTTAGAAGGTGTTAGAGAGGCTTTGTTTGTGTGTGCATTAGTCTGTAACACCCATTTGCTTTCAGCAAACCTATCCGTCGATTACATACATAATCCTGAGGTGTCTACAAGGATAGAAAACGATACGAGCTAAGTGCAAGTAGGAATTAATGCATGTCAAATAATAGACGCTACTAATGCTTTGAAGTAAATGGAATCGCATTAATGGCTTATATAATGTACTCCATTATTCTCCTCTTAAAATTACATGGTATGGTAATTACCATCCTCAACGAAGTTGGAAGGAGGTTATGTTTTACCCCTTGTATGTGTGTTTGTTTGTGCGTGTGTTTGTTTGTGAACAGCTTCCTGGCCTCAATTTTAATCGTAGAGTAATGAAACATGTAGGGATCAACTGTAATATAAAAGGCAGGAAATTATTATATTTTGGAAGGTCAAGGTCAAATGTCAAGCTCACAGGCAAGAAAAATCTCCAAGCCACGTAATCAGCGATAAGTTTGGACATCGTTGTCACTGAAACTTCAAACTTGGTTCATATCTGAATGTATGAAAATCCACGCAAATTAATACATGTTTAGCTCGCATGTCAAGGTCGAGTCCAAGGTCAAGGTCGAGTCCAAGGTCAAGGTCAAGCAAGAGGTCATATTCCAGTTACCAACCATATGGCCACAATTTTGATCTTAAAGTAATGAAACTTGCAGGGATTTTAAACTGGTATGCAAAGAGCTGGAAATGATTAAATTTTGGTAGGTCAAACGTCAAGGTGGAGTTTTGCTGATTTCCGTACCTTTACATGAAATTTAGGCCTGGTGTTCGCCAGACTGGTGTTCGAGTCCCGCTTAAACTCGTTAATGCCATAGTGTCTGCAATCTTACCAATTTTGTAAGCTAAGGTTGGATGGTTTGGGGGAGCCTATAGTTCTATCAGCTGAATCATCTATCAGCTGAATCATCAGCAGCCACTGCTTGTCATTCCCTGGTCCTAGCTTAGGTGGAGAGGAGGCTTGGACGATGATCACATATGGTCAGTCTCTAGGGCATTGTCCTACTTGCTAGGGCAATATCACTGTCCCTTACTTCTGCCATTCATGAGCCGCCTTTAAAGATTTAATGGGACCAACGTGTCCCGCTCAGACTCGTTAGTATCATTAGTGTCTGCAACCTTACCATCCTTGTAAGCTAAGGTTGGTGGGTTTAGGGAACCTATAGTTCTATCTGCTGAATCATCAGCAATCATTGCCTGGCCCCCTTGGTCCTAGCTTGGGTGGAGAGGAGGCTTGGGCGCTGATCATAAATAGTCAAGTCTAAAGCATTGTCCTGCTTGCTAGGGCAACGTCACTGTCCCTTGCCTCTGCCATTCATGAACGGCCTTTAAACCTTTAATAGCACCATACTTTACGCCTTCTACCATCATTTTTTGTTCGGAAAAACTATGATTAAAACATCCCGCTAGAATAGCTTTACAGTCTTCTACTTCATCCATTTTATGAGTGATTTAGTAGATTAATTTTGTATGAGAGAATAATGACTTTAGATAAGAGTCAATAACGAGAAAGATGTCCATGGTCTCATGATAAAATTCATAAAATCTGATTAAACTCGTTCGTTGTTAGGGGTCACTACATGAGTTTGAAATCTATCGCCCTGGAGGCCGTGAATGAATGAATAATGCCAGAGAACTTCAAATCATTCATTCATTCATTCATAGCCTCTAGGCATATAGATTTCAATCTCATTTAGAGGAAGTTATGATACAAAGGTAAAGAGAACTTATGACCCTCAAGGTTTATTGATGTTATTAAATATATTGTTGGAATTTAACCTTTGTGTTGGGTCTCACATAATTTGATTGCCAAGTAGACTAATGCTATCAGAGAAAAATATTAATATAATTAGCAATGAATAGGAGCTCAGCTGAAATATATTTATTGTTGCAGCATGAAGTTATTACCATTATCTCAGAAAATGTTAAAATAATTAGCTATGTATAGGAGCTCAGATAAAATATATTTGTTGTTGCAGCATGAAATTATTACCATTATCTCAGAAAATATCAGTATAATTAGCTATGTATAGGAGCTCATCTACAATATATTTATTGTTGCAGCATGAAGTTATTACCATTATCTCAGAAAATATCAATATAATTAGATATGTATAGGAGCTCATCTACAATATATTTATTGTTGCAGCATGAATTTATTACCATTATCTCAGAAAATATCAATATAATTAGCTATGTATAGGAGCTCCCCTAAAATATACTTATTTTTGCAGCATGAAATTATTACCATTATCTCCTCCCAAGATATGCGAAGGATAAAACTCTCAGAAAAAATATATAATATCTTTATATCAGATATTCATGAGACTTTGGTTGTCCAGTTTTGTAACCTTGTTATAATACATTGGATATACTGTAAGTAGATTTTTTCTAATCTTTTTTTTCTAATACATGTATCCTCCCGCATATTTTAGAATTTCTTGTAGTTAACTTCATAAGTGACTTCAGAAGTGTTCACGATGCTGCCTTTAAGACACACTGAAGCCTACGAAGATATCAAGTTTGATATAACAATAATCTATAATATTCACTGAATGATTGAATACAGAAATAAAGCCATTAGTTATATAATAGTCGTTCTCCATTTCCACATCAAACTCATTTCTTTTATATATATATATATATATATATATACATATATATATATATATATATATACATATATATATATATATACAGAGAGAGAGAGAGAGAGAGAGAGAGAGAGAGAGAGAGAGAGAAAGACAAGAGAGAGAGAGAAGATAAGGCTGGTGATTAATATATATATATATATAATATATATATGTATATATATATATATATATATGTCACTCAAGCTATTACTATGAAAACCAAGGTGACTGTATGGTATCATACATGTTGAAAATGGAATAGAAATAAAAAAGACAATCTAATGTATTATTATACAAATCCACATCTATTGTATTACTGGCTTATTCTCCTGCTCCATAACTCGATACAGTCAGGAGTGCTGATGAAGGATTATAAATACCTAAAAATTTAATGTTCAAATCCCATTAAAGACTTAAAGAAACAAATAGAAACGATTCCTGAAGGTAGAATTATAATGTAACATTTCTTTGAAGGTGAACCACCTGTAAATTCAAATGCCTCGTGAAATGTTAATGACATTCGTATTTTGCATTTTCCAAATACTTTATTCATTAATGTGACGAGATGTGAATACTAAAGTGAAAATATTTATTATTTTCATTACTTTCTTTACTCAGAGTACATTATAAATTCTTGTATTTTCTCTCTGGACAGAGGCAGATTTAGTATCGTGTCTCTCTTCAGAATATTAATAATATTATTACATTTAAAAATATTAGTAATATTCTTAATATCATTAATATTATTGATATTATTGATATTATCAATATTATTAATAATATTAATATATTCATATTAAAGATATTGATTATACCAACAATATTGATAATATTATTATTAATAATAACATTAATATTAATATAATATTATTAATATTATCAATATTACTAAAATTAATAATATAGAAAAAGAGAGTTATGTGATAGTTTGGGCCCTTCACAAATACTATTATCTTTTCCTCTACCTTTTTGCTTCTATTCATTGTAATTGATTTAAGAATTTCAAACATTCTTCTTAAATACATTCCTATACGTATTACTCGACAGTAATGCTAGTACACTGGTATCGTGTTCGCCTAGTATTCGCATGACAGCAGATCGATCCCAGACCGAGACCGTGAGTTTAAACCGCTTACTGTGGAAGATACTGCTGTGGTTGGGCACCAGAGTGATACTGGAATTGAAACTAGACACCTTTACCTTTTCAGATATATAGATAACTGAAGACAATATATTATTTCTTTAGAAGAAAATAGTGGCTAAATATTTAAGTAGTGACATCCAGTTGCCAATGGGTTTTATAGACTAACTCGCAAATAAACAAAGCCACTCCAACACCTAAAAGCATAAAACACACCTCAACCTTCTCGAACTGTCGACCTAACCGCGCTAGGACTCCTCGCTAATTGGAGGAAGTAAGCTAGTGACTGGTACAACACATGAACATACGCTCCCGAGGTTTAAGCGATGTCAGGCAGGCCAGCCTATCGGGTATAAGGGCTACCCAAAAGCCAAAGCAAAGTCCTTCCAAGAGAAGGCAACCATGCTTACCCCTTATAAGTGGGAAAAAGGCTTAATCGAAGGAGTAACATTCACTTATCCTGATTAGGAGTCCCTTTGAATTTTACTATACCTGCCATATACATCTATACCCCTATACTGTATTTTATTTTATACAATATATCTGCCTCTGTAGGATGAATACCTACTCGACACTCAGAGAGGAGAGAGAGAGGGAGAGAGAGAGAGAGAGAGGAGAGAGAGAGAGAGAGAGAGAGAGTACGACTCAAGATTAGGAAAAGACAAAGGCTTCACAATCGAAGGAACTACACCAAATTAGGAGATTGAAACTTGTGAAAAAGGATTCAACTCTACAATACGCTGAGTACCATTTTTATAATTAACAGAGGGTATAAAATTACCTCTGGGCAAAACAGAAGCTAAATAATAATTTTAATTTTGAGAGAGAGAGAGAGAGAGAGAGAGAGAGATGATGAGAGAGAGAGAGAGAGAGAAAGAGAATAAAACAAATTTAATTCCCTCCTTATTATTGGAATAATTCCCACCCCAAAGAGAGAGAGAGAGAGAGAGAGAGAGAGAGAGAGAGAGAGAGAGAGAGAATTGAATAAAACAATTTAATTCATTCCTTATTATCTGAATAATTCCCACCCCAAAAGAGAGAGAGAGAGAGAGAGAGAGAGAGAGAGAGAGAGAGAATTAAATAAAACAATTTCATTCATTTCTTATTATCTGGATAATTCTCACCCCAGAGAGAGAGAGAGAGAGAGGAGAGAGAGAGAGAGAGAGAGAGAGAGAGACCACAAAACAGAGAATGCTTGCTGATGAGGAAGCAGAAATGAGACTGTCAGACAGACAAACCCTGACACGCAAAAACTCCAGCTATTGTGGCTGGAAAACAGAATATGAAGTGACTATTGACTTGAAAAGAAGAAATGACAGCATAAATGTGACTTTTTATCATCATGTTATTGGCGACTGTCATTCATTAGAGGCAGAACTTGTTATCTAACTAGAGCGGCACTCAGTAGAGCGCAAACCTCCGCTACAGAAACTTATTTCTCAACCTTTTGCTCGACCTTGACCGTGACCTTTGACCTTAACATGTCTTAATTGGCATGGATTTTCATAATAATAGTAGAACTTGTTATCTAACTAGAGGGGCACTCAGTAGAGCGCAAACCTCCGCTACAGCAACTTATTTCTCAACCTTTTGCTCGACCTTGACCGTGACCTTCGACCTTAACATGTCTTAATTGGCATGGATTTTCATAATAATAATAATAATAATAATAATAATAATAATAATAATAATAATGGTATGGACGAGTTCTAGTATTAACGAAACATTTTTCTTAAAAACAAATATATTGTAGCTTATAAAACCCATTATTTCATGAAGAGCGGAAGAATAAGTTGAACAAAAAATAGTTTAAATACGATTTTTTTTATGACTTGAATTTTAGAAAGAAATTTTACCCATAATTATATTCACTTTCATTTACTTTGATTAAACGATTTATTTGAACAAAGGTTCCTAAAATAATGAAAAATTCCATTAAAGTGAATTAATTGAATCGTATATCTTGTTATACAACTGTTATATTTTTACATATTTAAATCCAAGTTCATTAGTTATTTTTTCCATTCTGATAAGACTCTTCAAATATTTATTATTGCGAATATAGTATTGTAAATTCGAACAAAATAACGCTCCAAATGTTATTACATTTTCCATTTGAATCAGTAAAGTAAATCACATTATAATGTGCATCTCATCTAATAGTAACATTATGGAACATTAAAGTTTGTGTCTAAATTATGTCATAATTCGAGATTCGTCCAATATTGTGTTCTATTTTGATTTCAACTAGAGGGGCATTCAGTAGAGCGCAAACCTCCGCTGCAGCAGCTTATTTCTCGACCTTTTGCTGGACCTTGACCTTGACCATTGAACTTAACATGTATCAATTGGCCAAGATTTTCATACACTCAAATATGAATCGAGTTTGAAGTGTCTTTAACAACGATGTCCAAACTTAAGCCTGATTACGTGAATTGAACATTTTGTTTGACCATGACCTTTACCTTTGACCTTCGATCTTCTAAAATTTAATCATTTCCAGCTTTTTACATGACAGGTAATCCATGCTAGTTTCTTTGCTGTACCATTAAAATTGAGGTCAGGAAGCTGTTCACCAGGAAATACAGACACAAACAAAGGCAAATTACAAACACACAAACAGGGGCTAAAACATAACCTTCTTCCAACTTCGTTGGCGGGGGTAATAACATGAGAAACACTAGAATAGATCTTGCTATTGGTTTCCCGTTCAATAATTCAGTATATAATCGAATAGGTTCACTTTTATCAAAATTACAATTAGCCCATACTGCTATAGAGCTAATACAAAGTCCCCCTTTCAGGTTGTCATATATCTTTTAAACTGTTCATGTAAAAGAAGAGAAAATGGATAATAAAAATTGCTCTTATTATTATTC
The DNA here is from genome assembly GCF_036898095.1 of Palaemon carinicauda. Classification (NCBI taxonomy): domain Eukaryota; kingdom Metazoa; phylum Arthropoda; class Malacostraca; order Decapoda; family Palaemonidae; genus Palaemon; species Palaemon carinicauda. The sequence continues at coordinate 38,846,704 of NC_090726.1, read as the reverse complement.
ATGAACTGCCAACTCTATTCCGATTAGACTCTTATCTGATAGGCACTGTTATATGATGTACTAATAAAAACTGATATGCTATAATCAATTTTTTTAATGAGGTGCATTTGCACGGACTCACAGAGATGTCCCTTTAACTCGGAAAAGTTTCCTACTAGTTGATTGGTTTAGAATGATATTGTCCAACATTCGCTAGTAGGAAACTTTTCCGAGCTAAAAGGGCATCCCTGCGAGTCAGTGCAAATGCGCCTCACTAAAAAAAAAAATTAGCATAATATTTTTTTTTTTTTTCAAATCTCTCCCTGTAATCAAAATTCGCTAATTTCTTTATTAATATTCTCCACGATATTGAGAGTAATAACACGATATTTTTCAAGATATGTACACCAAACTCTTAAAGGAATTTCCATTTTCAATCATATGATAATCCAATTTACGAAGACTTTCCTTTACGAATCCGTTTAAAGGTTTAAAGGTTTAAAGGCCAGTCATGAATGGCACAGGCAAGGGCCAGTGAAACCAAGCTAGGACCAGGGAGGGCCAGGCAATGGCTGCTGGTGACTCAACAGATAGACCTATCGGCTCCCCCAAACCTCCCAGCCTTAGCTCATAAGGATGGTAAGGTTGCAGACACTAATGGCACTAACGACACTGAGCGGAACTTGTTCACAAAATCATCAAATGGTCCTTTAAACCTATACAGTGACTATAGTAATTATCTTCTTATTTAGAAATAATGGCGATTACTTTTCTAAAGATATACTTATTAAGAAATAATGGCGATTATTTTCAAATATAGACTTATTTAGAAATAATGGCAATTACTTTTCAAAAGACATACTTATTCAGAAATTATGACGATTACTTTTCAAAAGATATACTTATTCATAAATAATGGCGATTACTTTTCAAAAGATATACCTATTCAGAAATAATGGCGATCATTTTCAAAAGATATACTTATTCAGAAATAATGGCGATTACTTTTCAAAAGAGATACTTATTTAGGCATAATAGCGATTACTTTTCAAAAGATATACTTATTCATAAATAATGGCGATTACTTTTCAAAAGATATACTTATTTAGAAAAAATACCGATTACTTTTCAAAAGATATACTTATTCAGAAATAATGGCAATTACTTTTCAAAAGATATACTTATTCAGAAATAATGGCGATTGCTTTTCAAAAGATATACTTATTCAGAAATAATGGCGATTACTTTCTAAAAGCTACACAACTGTGAAATGTTAATCAACGTCTCCCTTTGATGTTCCACCTCACAGAGGATAAACCTTCAGAAGTCAAGACAATCTGCCTCGTGAAATGTCAACTTTATTGAGGCCCTTAAAGGATTTCCAATTCGAATCTCTTGCCAAGTTAATTGGGTAAACTCCCAGTGTATCTCTTTTCCCTCTATTCTCTTCTCTTTCATCGGGTTCTCTCTTCCATTTTCTGTCCCCCATTCAAGTTGTCTTCATTGCTTGCGAGGAAAAGTGAGAGGTTTCTTCTCTCTCTCTCTCTCTCTCTATCTCTCTCTCTCTCTCTCTCTCTCTCTCTCTCTCTCTCTCTCTCACCGTCTTTCTCTTTTATATTTTATTTATTGGATATCTTCCATTTTCTCTCATTTTTAGTTCCTTTTAAGTTGTCTTCATTGCTTGCGAGGAAAAGTGAGAGGTTTCTTCTCTCTTTCTATCTCTCTCACCCACCTTCTCTCTCTAGATTACTTTTCCTACTATTTGATATATTCTTTCATAAAGTTCATTTTCAGCTATTATCAAAATAATATTTACAAAGATTTTAAATCGTCTTTTATTATTTTTTGGGGTGTGGCAAAACTTTCACATATTTGTAAATCTATCAATAAGTTAACATCTTCTGCTAGCTATATAACGAATTGTAAAAAAAAAAAAAAAAAAAAAAAGACAAAAGAAAAAAAAAATTGGTTTTTCCTGGTCATATAAAGAACATGAATATATAAATATTTTCTTTCATTTAAATTTTTGGGTGTGGCAAAAATTTCATATATTTCTTCTAAAATTCTCACCAGTATACATTGATACCTGTGACTGTCTGTTACATGAATTACAGCAAAGGTTTCAGTATTGTTCATTTGTTAATCATTATCTTAACCGGTCTCATTTTTAAGAGTTCATTCCAGGCTTGCACTTAATATCAGTAAATATATATTCTATAGTTTAAGCTATAAAAAAAAAAATCATGGATTTTCATCGTCATAAATAACACAAAAAGATACACTTATAAAAAAGGCCATTTTAATCGGAATATCCCATAAAAATATAATGTTCTCAACTGTATTTCAGTAAAATACAGGCGACCCGTAATTTTTACCTTACATTTTTATTATCTTTAACGGGTGGTTACCGTAATATCACTCCTTAACATCAATATATATATTTTAAGAACGGTAAATACCTGGCAACATTTATTCCAGCATTTTTACGATTTTTACTTTATTTACTTTACTTTAAGGACTGCTTATATGGTCCTGTACGGCAGGGGAATCCTACTCTCTACAGGACCTCCACGGTTGCTTTATGATGTTCCTTCGAGAGCATTTAACATTTCACAATGCGCATTGTTCGCTTACTGTTTGATCATCACTGTCAAACACTCGCAGAATAAGTGTCTTTAGTTTCCTCTTGGAAGCCTTAATATCTTCAATTATTCGGATGTCTCCTGGGAGCCTATAGCATAGTCTCGGGGCCGCATATTTAAAGGCTCTAGAGTCTACAGTAGACATATATCTATAGTCCATTTCTTTTAGCGATGCATATTTGCACCGACTCGCAGCGGTGCCCTTTTAGCTCGGAAAAGTTTCCGGATCGCTGATTGGTTGGACAAGATAATTCTAACCAATCAGCGATCAGGAAACTTTTCCGAGCTAAAAGGGCACCCGCCGCGAGTCGGTGCAAATATGCATCGCTAAAAGAAATGGACAATAGGTTAAATTTTTTAACAGCGTAAAAATCTTCTTATCCCCCTTGGGTAGAATCTGTTTCCACGAACAAGACACCCTTCGCTGATCGTTTGACAGCGCGTCTGTTTTCTTAAAATTTCCCCTCTTTCTTTCTCTATTGGGTTTCTATAAAACTTTATACATATCGCCTGCTGGCATTTCAAGGCGATAATGCATGGCCCAAACTCCCGTATTTCCAGCGGACATTCTTATACCAAAACTGGCGTTTAGCCATGTTTTTTTTCCCTTCTTCTTCTTCTTTTCAAGCTGGAACAAACACTTCCAGAAATCTGTTTCCTAAGGAGCGCCGAGCATTTGCGACATACGTTTACAATTTTATTATTTTCTTGGCCCCAGAAGGGAATGAGTTAAAATGAAAATGTGATGTAACAGCGAATGGTAAAGGAATAATAGAACAAGTTTTTTCGGGTATGATTCGATTTTTCGAGCAACATATGCTATATATAAAGCATATACACATAAATTCATATATATATATATATATATATATATATTTATATATATATATATATATATATACACACACATATATATATATATATATATACATATATACATATTTATACATACACACACACACACACACATATATATATATATATATATACATATATATATATATATATATATAATTTAGGTCATTTGGTAGACAGTGAGCATTTAAACCATATAATAAAGAGAGAGAGAGAGAGAGAGAGAGAGAGAGAGAGAGAGAGCATTAAGTCACAAACGTAGAACAAATTCTTTTCATTAACAGCTTTTTATTTTAGCGAACTACAAGAATAATGACATTTAGATTAAAACATATCTAATAAATATAATATACCTTTGCTACTAAAGCATAGATTATGCAAATGCTATATTTAGGTTTAAGAACTAATAGTGCTCTATCATCATTATAGTTTTCAGTATATTGCAGCATATATCACATTACGTGATAGAGAACAAAATAATTTTAAAAGAAGAAATTTTCGCGAATTAGCTGCAACATAAATTCCAATGTCAGTCATGTCTCCAGACCAGGATATTATGCTAATGAGTATAACTTTCTGCTCTTAGGCTGTCCTTTGCAACTTTGGGATGTATAATTTAGCGTCTGCTTATATGAATAACTTAAGGAGGGCTTTCATAAATTATTGAATATTTCCCAATATTTTCACTCCGCCAGACAACAAATGACTTTCATAAACAAACCTGCTCATAATGTATACACTCACATACATTTGGAGAAGAGAGAGAGAGAGAGAGAGAGAGAGAGGAGAGAGAGAGAGAGAGAGATTAGATTTCTCAAGTCACCAAATATTAAATTAGCTTTTTCGTATATAAACAGTAAAATCTTTAGAAAAAAACAAGACGAAAAAAATAACTAGAATAGTGTGCCAGAAATGTACCCTCAAGCAAGAAAACTCTAACCCAAGATAGTGGATTAAGATAGTGGATTAGCAAGAATGTAACTACAAAATTTATTATACACTATGACGTAACCAGTTCAATGGTAGTTAATAAATCTAAGCAAATATTTGTTTCTCACATACCTTTAATTGTCTAGACGAATTAAGGAATATTTCCCATCAATTAAGACTAAAAATATAACAAGATCCTTGGTCCTAGCTTGGGTGGAGAGGGGGCTTGGGCGCAGATCATATTTACATATGGTAATTCTCTAAGACATTGTCCAGCTCGATAGGGTATTGGTCACTGTCCCTTGCCTCTGCCATTCATGAGCGACCTTTAAACCTTTAATCCAATTAGGAATGATGCACCGTGAGTTCCTATCACAGACAAATAACTTTTTACCAATTAGCAGCTTCAAATTTCTGACGGACAGATATCTGATAATAAAATATTGTGACGGATGATGGGATAAAATATTGTCCCTTAAATGAGTGGCCATCTGCTGCCAAATACATGCAATAAATATCAATACATCTATAAATAAACATATACCTATAGCTATCTATCTATCTATATATATATATGAAAATATATATATATATATATATATATAACTATATATATATATATATATATATAAATATATATACGTATACATATATATATATATATATATACATCGATATATATATACATATGCGTCTATATATACATATATATATATATTATATATATATTTATATATATATATACATATATATTACTCACATATGCGTCTATATATATAAATATATATATATATATATATGTGTGTGTGTGTGTGTGTGTGTATTGAAAATATGTAAATATATATATTTATATATATATATATATATATACACACATATGCGTCTATATATATAAATATATATATATATATATATATATGTATATATATATATGTGTGTGTGTGTGTGTGTATATATATTGTAAATATGTATATAATTCAGCAAAACTTAGCTATCCATCAATCCGGTGTGTCAAACAAGTAATTGCAAGACGATTTAGTTACCCCAAGTTGTATCCCGGGAAGGTTCAAGTATGTTAACAACAGAGAAAGTGGTGTTTGGCTTATTTGTCTTTATATATGGAATGATCACAGATACATTATTTATTAGTATTGAAATATTATTTAAAATGGGATTTTGGCAGTTGAATTTATTAGGTAAATCCACAGATAACTGTTCAACTGTTCCAGATAGAAATATTTTTATATTTTTTTACCTGTTGATATAATTTTCAGGCTGCATCTCTCACCTATATGAAAGTTTAGCACTAAAACAGACGATAGAGAGAGAGAGAGAGAGAGAGAGAGAGAGAGAGAGAGAGAGAGAGAGATAGCTGATAATTGTGTTGTATGCATTAAGATAAATACAGTATTATGCAGTTATTTATATTAATCAGCGCTGGTAGGTAATAGCAGAGAGGCGAGATGAATGAAACTGAGTTTATTCAACATTACAACGAACTTATATGCATATAGTGAGAGCAAGAATGACACAAAATTCAAACATTACAAAACATGCAATAGCAAGCTTAACAGGTGTATGTTATCAGTGCGGTGGAGAGCGAGAGACAAAAATAGATATTGTTACAATGGTTACAGTGTACAACTGGCTTCAATAATTCCAGTGCATTTTACGTGAAATTGAGAAGCCAGTGAACCGGAATTTAATGTAACCAGCTGTACATGCGCGTATTAAACAATTTTGAGAATATTAATAATATTAATATATTAATATTACTAATATCATTAATATTATTGATATTGATAATACTATCAACATTATTAAAATTATTAATATTAATAATATCATTAATCATTGATCAGAATGCATCTATAAGGTTCCTAGCGCGGTACAATTCCAAACAGGATTCAGATTCCAACAGGACAGAACCTTTGTTGAAGAGTTTGAACTCTGTCTTACTCACTGAACTTCTCCCTTTTTATGGAAAAAAACTAACACCAAGGTGAATCCTCTTTTATTTCCAAACACGCTGAGCTTTATTTCCGTACCATAAAACTAAAAAAAGTGTCGGTATGAAAATTGGGAGAAGTAAAAGGAATTTGCTGCCTCGTGTGTTATTTCCCGGAATATATGTAAGAGCTTTGTGACAGAATTATAAATCTGTTTGCTTTTACAGTTTGTTGACAGCGCTGCCTGAATATGAGAAAATCTCTTTGCGAATAGCAGCACTGGTTGTTTTTGAGAGAATTGTTCCAAGAGAAAATAACAGTACACATAAACGACTGGTGAAATTGATTCGTAATCTTCTTCAGAGAGGGAAATGGCTTGGTAGATCGGTCCTGATT
>NC_090726.1:38822453-38824953 GCF_036898095.1 Palaemon carinicauda | reverse complement strand
ACCTGTGTTTTACTGAAAGACTGCTGAGAACAGAATATTTTTACGGAGAATTTCAAAATAAAATTACGCATTTTTTTTAACTGTACTTTTTAACTCTATCACGACATTACCTTGAAAACCTCAGTTTCTGCATCTCATATGCACATCAAATGTGAATCGTTACCTTCAGTATACAGTCATTTCGTTAAAGCAGCTTTTAGCAGTTCTAATAACTGACACTTTAATAATACTCATGATTAACATTTCAATTGCCTTCTCCTTGTAAAAGTTTTTTCTTTGTACTGTTTATCCTTTCGTTGATCTTTCTTACTCTAAAGGAATCTGAATATTAAGACGAAGGGAAACAATTTCTTGCATCTTTAATATCCTTTTGCAACCTTGTTTCCATTCTGGTGTTTCTCATTTGGGACAAAAACACTAAAATTTACAAAAACCTCATTTCTTAGTTGTCCACAACTGGCTACACTGCAGCTAGCATTAGATTATTATGGTTTACTAGATTTCCTTTATATGGCATTTTCCCTTCCGTGCAGAAAATTCCCTCATGATGGTTTAAAAAAACCTTGAGGTATATATAAAGCTTTCATACTTTGCTCTTGCATGTCGCTAAATCATTTTGCCTTTTCTAGGAACCATTGTTAAATGGAGAAATAGGATACTAATCCTTGGGTAGTGGTGGCCGATGCGGTAACGTCCCTGATTGGTGAACGCCAGACTGGGGTTAGAGTCCGGCTCAAACTCGTTAGTTCCTTTGGTCGCTACAACCTCATCACCCTAGTGAGCTGGGGATGGGGTGTTTAGGGGAGCCTATAGGTCTATCTTCTGATTCATCAGCAGCCATAGGTCAATGCCCTAGAGACTGACCATATATACATATGATCAGCGCCCAAGCCCCCTCTCCACCCAAGCTAGGACCAAGGAGGGTTAGGCAATGGCTGCTGATGACTCAGCAAACAAACCTATAGGCTCCCCCCAAACAACCCCCATCCTTAGCTCATAAGGATGGTGAAATTACAGCTACCAAAGAAACTAACGAGTTTGAGCGGGACTCAAACCCCAGTCTGACGTTCACCAGTCAGGGACGTTACCACATCGGCTACCATTACCCTATTAAGGTTTTGAAAGCTTGTTACAATAGTATTATTGTATTATTATGAGAGCTCTAGTTTCTTAAAATTTTACATAATCTTTAATTCGGTTGAGAAAACTCGTTATAAATTTTATGACGGTAAGTGCTCTAGTGGTCAAGTTTCTAAATCAGCCTTATTTGGGTTGCAAGAGCTCGGGTTGCAAGAGCTCGTTAAAAACTGTATTAATGCAAGCTGTCTAATACCTTTAGTTTTGACATCAGAATATCATTTCGGTCTTAATTTTTTAGCAAGAGGTGTAACATGATTCTGCTCAGCCCAAATTTAAATTTTGAGTAAAAGTTCATACTTCACTTATCTATCAGATGAGGAATGAGCTGAATGAATCCACTTTCTCATGATATACACAGCATAAAACTGCACATTTTATACATATCTTATATGTGTAATACAATAATATAAAATAAAAGATAGAATAAAAAATGTTTCATTGATTTAATTGTGGTATTTTTACTTTTTATGTTAGATAGATTAATTTAGTATCAATTAAACCTAAGTTATTGAAAACATTTCCATGATAATCACAATGCAACCTGGAACATATCATAGATTAAAAGAAATGGAAATAAGTATTTGTAATATTAAAAAAGTGCATATATTAAATTACTAAAGTGTAAAGTACAAGATTACCGAAACACCTTTATTTTAATTAATTTGACATCATTCAACAAAATAAACTTAATTTCCATATATAAAATAGTAATAGAAAATGAAGAAATAGTTTCTCGACTTTTCTCAACTATAAACTCAATGTTACTAGACTATATCTTTTATTTCATACAATATATTTTTATATAATTTTAAACATAAATACGTAAATACTTGAATTGTTTCCCTTTAATGATTATGATCCCCATGAAACATAATTATACAAAAAATAATTAAGCTGTTGCTATAATAAGAAAAAATATAGAATATTTTTAAGCGTTTAATGAGGGAATATGGTAAAATTATTCTTTTACATATACCATGTCATAAAAACACTTACATATTCTTCATATTGAGATATAGTTTTACATATTTAAAGCTAAAATTGTGTTCTCGATAGTGACAATAAGAGTTCATTAAAAAAAAAAAAAAAAAAAAAAAAAAAAAAAAACTTGAACTGGCTGTGGTGACTTGACTTTTCATATTAAACTATTAACTTTTCTCTCCATTTGAAGTTAAGTATTATACTTATTCAAACATTCACTACAACTTATTAATAACATAAATATATATTCGTACAAATATGATCATGGCGATATACAAACCCCTACACCAGGTGAAGGTATTTCTACTCAGAAAGAGATATGTATATGTGTGTGTATATATATATATATATATATATATGGGGGTGTATATATATATAT
>NC_090726.1:38813843-38816953 GCF_036898095.1 Palaemon carinicauda | reverse complement strand
TGAAAGTGTCAGGGATTAATTGTTATGTTTCCCAATATGTTTGTTTGTTTGTGAACAACCTCCTGGCCACAATTTTACCCACAGAGTAGTGAAAGTTTTAGGGAGGAATTATCATGTTGAGACGTGGATGCTTCAATTTTGAAAGTCCTAGGTCAAAGGTCAAGGTCAAGGTCGAGCAAAAGGTCGACTGAATTAACCCTAACCTCGAGAAATAAGTTGCCGTAGCGGAGGTATGCTCTCCGCTTAGTGTCCCTTCAGTTTCGCATGAATTTTTTTTTTAGCCACAGTTTGAGTGTTCCTTCGAAATTTTCTTCTGATCTCATTTCTATTTCAGGTCGAAACGACATTATATCAAAATTTTTTACACCACTAATATATCAGTTTTAGTTACAAGGAAAATACTGAACGCGAAGAAAATTATAAACCAAAACAATACCGGTGAAACATTTACCAATAACCAAACTCAGTTGGCCGAGCAGTGTCAAGGAAATACCAATTCGTGGAATAACTTCATGCATTGGAATGGATATGGGCTCTTGCTCCCAGGAACAGAAACTTTGTGTTCAATAGAGAAATTTAAATTGGTGGTTTTAAAGGTATTAAAGGCCGGTCATGAATGGCAAAGGAAAGGGACAGTGGCATTGTCCTAGCAAGCAGGACAATGGCTAGAGACTGACCTTATGTATATATGATCAGCGCCCAATTCACCTCTCCCCACAAGCTAAGACCAGGGAGGGTCAGACTATGGCTGCTGATGACGCATCTGGTAGACCTATAGAATCCACTAAAACCCCAATCCTTAAAGGTTTAAAGGCCGTTCATGAATGGCAAAGAAAAGAGACAGTGGCGTTGCACTAGCAAGCAGCACAATGGCTAGACATGGGCCTTATATATATAAGATCAGTGCACAAGTCCCCTCTCCACCCAAGCTAAGACCAAGTAGGGTCAGACAATGGCTGCTGATGACTCAGCAGATAGACCTATAGACTCCATCAAACCACCCATCCTTAGCTCAACTGAAAAACTAAATAGGCCATGTGAAATATTTGACTTAAATTTTCAACATATAAAATATGAACATATTATAAATGCTATTCTATGTAAACATAATCAATAAATAAGACAATCAAAAGATCTATGTATATGACCTACAAAAAGCAAAATATTAGTATGGAAACCTTATTAATGTTTTGATTTTATCAAAGATTTAATTCTAATGATAAGTTATCTTAAGCAATGGCAGTTAATATTTGTGATGATTTATGTGCAAACAATACATGAAATATATATATATATATATATATATGTATATATATATATATATATATATAAATATATATATATATATATATATACATATATACATATATATATATATATATATATCTACATAGAGCTTGATAGAGTTTTATATCTGTATGTATATATATATATATATATATATATACACACATATATATAATATTTTAATGTAGGTTTTATGAAGAATCATTCGTCACGAGCATAATTTGATTCGACCTAATACGAGAGTTATTGTATCATTTCTTGGTTTAAGGTTTACTTTCGTGACAATACGAGAAAAAATACAGGTTTTTGAAGTCAAGGAAACTTGCATGTTGCTCTAAGACTTTGCGTGCACTGTTACAATTAAACACTCATGTTTGGGCAGGTTAGCACATAAAAGCCTATTTGAATAAGTGCTAAATTGGCTGTCAACATTGGAAATAAAGATAAAACAGAGAATCCTTACTTGCTGGTTTAAGATTTATTTTTTCTTGTATATTTATTTCAACATAACAACTATCCCTTCCATATTTTTAAAGGTTTTGAAGGATGCAAGGGACAGTGATATTGCCCCATCAAACAGGACAATGCCCCAGAGACTGAACAGATAACATACGATCAGTGCCAAAGTCCCCTCTCCACCCAAGCTAGGACCAAGGAGGGCCAAGCAATAGCAGCCAATGACTCAGCAGACTGACCTACAGGCTCCCCCAAACACCCCATCCTAAGCTCACAAGGATGGTGAGGTTGCAGCGACCAAAGGAACTAACGAGCGGGACTCAAACCCCAGTCTGGCGTTCACCAGTCAAGGACGTTACCACATCGGCTATCCTAACTAACTCTTTGAAGTTTGGTTGCATGGAGAAAATAATAACTATACTGAATTGTTTTTAATGAGGCATATTTGCACTGACTAGCTGCGGTGCCCTTTTAGCTAGGAAAAGTTTCCTGCTCGCTGATTGGTTAAAGATATCTTGTCCAACCAATCAGCGATCAGGAAACTTTTCCGAGCTGAAAGGGCACCCCTGCGAGTCCGTGCACATCTGCATCACAAAAAAGAATTGACTATAATTATACATTGGAACTTATTCTGATTGACTTCCAGCTGTGGTACTGAATAATAAAAAAAATACATGATCACCAGCTGAAATGAAACACTACTATTCCATTTACGCCTCCTACATATGGCCAGATGCTCTGATCACCGTAAAATACAGGCAGCTCTATTCACGAGACATTAATAGCCCCGGATTAATTTGATTAATGTCCAACATAAATATCATAATAAGGGCACTTTTGGTATTCAATAACTGTGTATTTCTGGTTTTATTAACATAGATATAACACAATAACCTTTTCGTAGAAATGGAGTGCTATTATTTTTTTTTTTTTTCTGAAAGCAGATGAGTTCTTCAGCTTATACTTTTTGATGTATGTTTGAAATATTCTAGCGTGATGTAATATTTTTTGATGAAGAATTCAGAAACAAAAAAATACTAGGATCACTGCCATGGTACTTGCTGTGAGGCATAAAGTAGTTTTGTATTTGCTGTTTAAAAATAAAACAATTGATCTTCCATTCATGAGGCCTTTGTCCTGTATTGGACTAAAAACGGCAGCAATTGTTATATATATATATATATATATATATATATATTTATACATATATATAATACATATATATATACATATATACACATATATATGTGTATATGTATATATGTGTGTGTGTATATATATATATATATATATATATGTGTGTGTATATATATGCATATTGGTGCGTGTGTGTACGTGTATGTATAGACGTGCATTATGTAATAACG
>NC_090726.1:38801343-38808843 GCF_036898095.1 Palaemon carinicauda | reverse complement strand
CGCAAATGAAAGGGATGCGATAGTGTCTTTACCTACGCAGTATTCAAAATAGGAAATTGCGTACATGGTACTTTCATTAGTTCCAGTCTATGAATAAAGATTATTGCGATACGGTTGTGTAATAATTCACAAAATACATTTAAAGGCTTTAAAGGCTTAAAAGGCCGCTCATTTAGGGCAGAGGCAAGGGACAATGACATTGCCCTATGAAGCAGGACAATGCTCTAGAGACTGACCATATATACAGATGATCCGCACCCAAGCCCCCTCTCTACCCAAGCTAGAACCAGGGATTTCCAGGCAATGGCTGCTGATGACTCAGCAGGTAGATCTACAGGCTCCCCCAAACACCTCCATCCTTAGCTTAGAAGGATGGTGAGGTTGCAGCGACCTAAGGAGGTAACGAATTTGAGCGGGACTCGAACCCAGTCTGGCGATCACCAGTCAGGGACGTTACCAAATAGGCCACCACAATTTACTATGCTTCAGTTTATCAGATAAATTATCATTATTTTTACATTTTTACATTTTTAATGTGTATAAATCTAATAAAAAGTCGGTAAATCAGTATTTACATCAAGGATTCAAGTGTATATATATATATATGTATATGTCAGGAATATCATATACAAAAACACTTGTCTCTATGTGTATATTGTGTATTTGCGTGCCCAATTACGACGTATGTGTGCATACATGAGCCTTTGAGTGTAAATTTTATAGCCAAGCAGATACTTTTACGCTTACCTAGTAAAAATCTAGTAAAAATTGCTCGAATCTTGATGGTTACAGCCTCTGAATACGTGAGCTCACCCGATGTTTGAATATTTATTAGCACTGACGAAAAGAGTAGATGAGATGAAAAACAGTCTGCCAATACTCATTCATTTTTACGTTGGTTTGAAGTAAGAAAAAGTCATAGTTACGAATAAATGAGGGATTCAAGAGTGAAATGTTTGATACTTTTGTTTTAATAAAATCCTTTTTTTTATATCTATTGAAAGATGTTTTTAATACGATAAAAGTATAGTTTAAAAACCTGTACGTTTGAAATGTCTGTAAATTGAGAGAATAAAATTTAATGTTATTTAATTTGTTCGTTGTTGATATTCATATTTTCTTTAGAGCCGACGTCAGCTGAAATAAATATTGAGTGATATACATCGAAGAGTAACTTAGTGGTAAATCATCATCATCATCATCATCACCATCATCATCATCACCATCATCATCACCATCACCATCATCATCTCCTCCCACGCCTATCGACGCAAAGGGCCTCGGTTAGATATCGCCAGTCGTCTCTATCTTAGGCTTTTAAATCAATACTTCTCCATTCATCATCTCCTACTTCACGCTTCATAGTCATCAGCCATGTAGGCCTGGGTCTTCCAACTCTTCTAGTGCCTTGTGGAGCCCAGTTAAACGTCTGTTGAACTAATCACAGTAAATATTTTTATTTACGGAATTAAACGAATGACCAATGAAAGAATACTTTAAACTAAGATTCAGACTGACAAGTATTGACATTTTAACTTGCATTTATGAAAATAACCTACCATTAAAAGGGAGATCTACTTATTGAAACCATTAAAACATCAAGTCGATGATATATCAGATATATGAACGTAAAGGTTATATTAAAAGATTCAAATATCTGAGAGAAGAATAAAAATGTTATTCTGAATTATCTTCCAAACAACAATATTTGCTTTTTTTCGAAGAGTATTCAAAATAGGTTATATTATTCAGATCTTGAGACTATTTCTAAATGATAAAGAAAACGCCGAAAGAAACATATTCAATATTAAAAAAGTAACTATAAAAGACAAAGTGGAATATGTAAAGTCCTCTTCAGAGAAAGGATTTAATATCTCGTGTTTGTATTTCTCCATAAAGGAACAAGATTTTCGAATAGGTTTCTTATGATATCCCTTACCAAGAGTATGTTTATCCTAAATCATGAATGTGTTTATATGAACAGGCATAATGAATTTCAATGAATAGTATTTGATAATTTTTTTTAACTTTTAATAGTGGAGTTAGGCTTATTTATAATAGCTTAAAACTTTTTTTGTTCAATTAAATGTAAATTAACACGAAAACTAATTCGTCTTAATAGGCAATCTTTACTGCCAATATAAAAGTACAGTAGCAAGAAGATAATAATACAATAAAATATATATAGATAAAAATAATCCACTTGTAACAAATTTCATTTCCCGTTCAATTCAAATAAAGTCAAATAGACTCATTTTTTCTCGCTATAATATAAAGTAAACATTTTATCATGATAATTCGTGTTATCTAAAATATTTCTAAGGTTTGAAATCAGTAAATGTTTTCAAGACTATATCCTGGTTATACTGTGACATGATTTCACTCTATAAAGAAGGAAATTGAGTATTTTACCTTTATGTACGTAGAACAAGGCAGAGGATACCTCAGACATAAAAAAAAGATCATAGCATAAGTTCAGAAAGATTCATAAAAGTCTTCAGTGATAGCAAAACTTTAACATGTCTCGATAAACGTCCCTCCTTGGTGATCTCTGGACTGGGGTTCGAGTCCTGCTAAAACTCGTTTGTTCATTTGGTTGCTGCAACCTCACCATCCTTGTGGGCTAAGGAGGGCGGTTTGGGGGAGCCTATACATCTATCTGCTGAATCATCAGCAGCCATTATCTGGCCCTCCCTGGTCCTAGCTCGGGTGGAGAGAGGGCTTGGGTGTTGATCATATGTATGTATATATGGTCAGTCTCGAGGACGATGTCCTGCTTGCTAGGTCAGTGTCACTGTCCCTTTCCTCTGCCATTAATGAGCGGCCTTCAAGCCTTTAGGCTAAATGGGATCAAAATGTGGAGAGTGTCAGTTGAGCGACAAAAACTTAAATAACCAAATGAAGCTAATAGAAATTAAACCATTGAATGTACAGTGTGTAAGATGTGAATAATAAGTGGTTGATAAAATGGTAAGTATCTCTCAGAGATTTTATACTATTAAATAACTTACTTAAATTGATGGCGGCTAGTGTAAAGTGATATATGATCTATCTAAAGATATAGGCAAAACAGAGCAAGTTTAGATTGTATTGTTAGCGTGAAAACAGTTATATGTAACACAAATGTATATTTAAAAACATCAAGGTTAAATTGAAAAAAATTGTCAAAAATTAAATCTACAAACAGAAACCAAAGAAAGAGACAAGAAAGTTTATAAATGAGTGTTTTGAAGAAATGAAAGAAACTGATAAGTAACATGAACCTAATACCAAAGAAAAGGAACTATATCTCAAAAGGCATTACTGTATTTCTTCATAATAAGAGGTTATATTTGCCCAAACCAGCCAAAAGAATCTTCCCAAAAGAAATATAATTCATTGTGTAAATAAGAAAAGGGAATGTTTGTGGATAAACGATGATAGGAAAGATGAAGGGGAATGGTAAGAGCTAAAGATGAATTGATAAAAGAGTTAGTAACGGAAGACCAAATCATTCGAAGAACAGTTGCTTGATAAAAAGAGAATCACAGTTGTTTTTAAAAAGATGATGGATAGAATCGCCAATAAAGAAGTGGGCTGAAGAGATGAAAACCAATAACAAGGAACGAGGGAATAAGGTCAGGAAATAAATGCGGGGATAAATGATAATCAACAAAAAGATCTAGAAACAAAGCTACAAAAGGAGAACTTCTGGGTGATAGAAGTGACTTTATTGGATATTAAGTGAAGGTGAACGATAGAAGAAATACAGAGCTTAGTAATCTAATGCAGTAAAAGGTTACTTTAAGATTAAAAAGATCTTATTTAAAGGTTTAAAGTCCGTTCATATATATATATATATATATATATATATATATATATATATATATATATATATATATATATATACACATATATATATATATGTATACATACATATATATATACACACACACACACATATATATATATATATATATATATATATATATATATATATATATATATATATATATATATATATATATATGTATACATACATATATATATATATGTATATATACATATATATACATATAGCCTATATATATACATATATATATATGTGTGTGTGTGTATATAAACATATATATACAGTATATATGTATATATATAAACATATATATATATATATAAATAATTTATATATATATATATATATATATATATATATATATATATATATACGATCAGCGCCCAAGACCCCTCTCCACCCAAGCTAAGATTAAGGAGGACCAGGCAATGGCTGCTGACAACTCAGCATATAGACCTATAGGCTCCCCCAAACTTCCAATCCTTAGCTCACAAGGATGGTGAGGTTGCAGCGACAAAAGGAACTTACGAATTTGAGCGGGACTCGAACCCCAGTCTGGCGATCACCAGTCAGGTACGTTATAACATCGGAAGTTGAGATACGTCGAAAACAGGGACTCTTGTATGAAGGTTATAGTCCTGAGTATATGTGGATTGATGAATCAACTTGTTTACATAGGCCTATAGTCCATTTCTTTTATCGAGGCAGATTTGCACCGACTCGCAGCGGTGCCCTTTTTAGCTCGGAAAATTTTCCTGATCGCTGATTGGTTAGAATTATCTCGTCCAACCAATCAGCGATCAGGAAACTTTTCCGAGCTAAAAGGGCACCGCTGCGAGTCGGTGCAAATCTGCATCGCTAAAAGAAATTGACTATAGTTATAAATGGATTTTTTTTTTTTTTTTTTTGCTTGTGAAAATAATATACTGTTTAAGAATGATAGAACGGAGGAGTAAAGGAGAACCTAGAATGTGATATCATACTGCGTAGTTGACATCTTTTAATTTGTTCTTTTACAGAATGTTTGGTATCCTTACAGGTTAATATATCCGCAATGACATGACAGACTTATGTAGATTATAGATATCTTAAGAGAACTCGTAGTAATATGAAAGAAATACGAGAGTGAATGCAACATAGAGCTTCCAGGAACAGTGTGCCTCGATGCATGGATTAGCAGCCTCCTTTAAACAGTTCTTGCCGTGGATTTCTTGAGGAGTTTGCCGACCGACCACTCTTTAAATTACGAATATGACCTAAATCATTTTTTTATAAAGTTTACTCATAACAGATGAGAGAGAGAGAGAGAGAGAGAGAGAGAGAGAGAGAGAGAGAGAGAGAGAGAGAGAGAGAGAGAGGATGATGAAGTTATTTGATATATTGTGAGCCATACCGGTTTTGATATCTGAGTATTTTTTCATGAAGTTTACTCCAGAGAGAGAGAGAGAGAGAGAGAGAGAGAGAGAGAGAGAGAGAGAGAGAGAGAGAGAGAGAGAGAGAGGCTGAAGTTGTTTGATATATTGTGAGCCCTACCGGTTTTGATATCTGAGTCTCTTGTTTATGAAGTTTACTCCTGAGAGAGAGAGAGAGAGAGAGAGAGAGAGAGAGAGAGAGAGAGAGGAGAGAGAGAGAGAGCGTGGATGACGAAATTGTTTGGTATTACATTGTGAGCCATGCTTTGGAACAGGAGATTTAAGGTGGGTTTTGTGAGGAAAAAGGAAAAAAAATCTGAGGAGATAATAATCCTAGGAAGTTAGTTGCCTCAACAAGACTGGTAAACGAGGTCGAAGGATTAAGGACTGTAGCCTGGATCACTGGATCACGGACTGTAACATAGGTTACAGGATCAAGAACTGTAGCATGGGTTACAGGATCAAGGACTGTAGCCTAGCTTGGATATGGCTGCTATGGTAGCTATGGCCCTTCGAAACAAAACAGCCACTAGGGGACAGTGAACATCAAGGAGATTTGTGCCTGAGAGAGAGAGAGAGAGAGAGAGAGAGAGAGAGAGAGAGAGAGAGAGAGAGAGAGAGAGAGAGAGAGAAAAAAAAAAGAATAACACAAGTCTCATTTTATAGTTTATATATGAAAGATCTGTTTTGATGCTGTTACTTTTCTTGAGATATTTTGATTATTCACTAATTCTTTTACAGTTTATTTATTTCCTTACTTCATTTCCTCACTGAGCTATTTTGCCCTGTTGGAGCCCCTGGGCTTATAGCATCCTGCTTTTCCAACTATGGTTGTAGCTCAACTAGTAATAATAATAATAATAATAATAATAATAATAATAATAATTCATATTTTTATTAATAGTTTTCATAAGATTGCATATGTGGAAACAAGACTATGAATGCAGTAGCCAATGGCATAAACATATTATAGTAATTCAGTATAAGACTCAAAGACGCATATATATATATATATATATATATATATATATATATATATATATATATATATATATATATATATATATATATAATAATAATAATAATAATAATAATAATAATAATAATAATTGTGCTGCAAATTTAGTCAGCAAAATAAGACGAACAGTATAAAACCAGTGGAAATGTTAGTGAATAAGTAAACAAATATATCAATAAAAGTAACAAAACACCAAGAAGTGAAAAAAGAGTCAACAATAAGATAAATCGGTAGTGGATAAAAATGTCATGATTTTAGAGCTAAAATTAATATTATACGAAGTGTATCCAGCCTAGTTTCTCAAGATACATTATACATTTTTAGAATGAATGTTAGTAAATGTACTTTTTATACAAGCTACTAGATTGTTTATTATACAAAACATACACGCGGCACACTGGTGTGAATTATTGAAAAACTTACGTCTTAGAGAGAGAGAGAGAGAGAGAGAGAGAGAGAGAGAGAGAGAGAGAGAGAGAGAGAGAGAGAGAGAGAGAGAGAGAGAGAGAGAGAGAGATACTACCATATTTTCTGCTCATATGTTGTAAAGTATATTACAATCTTTTATATTAATGTTCTTCATCATTATTTATCCTTTAGAAAACATTTATCGCTGCTTTCTTTCTTACGATTAATCTTTCCATTAATTTTCTTTTTTTAATTTCTCGCCTATTCGTAAATCCTACGTAAGTGGCAGAGATACTCTTAGGACAAAAATATTTATAAATAACACCTGATGCTATAAAATAATTCAATCTATTGTAAAAATAAAAAATTTATCCAACTATAAGATAATTCTCCAGAATCAATTGCACATCTAAGGGTGAAAACGTTGTTGAATGATTTTATATAATTTCTGTCTAAATGTAATATCACGTTAAAATGAATCTGGGATAAAATTTCAATTTAGGAATCGTAGTAATTCTTATAATAGAAACAATCTTATCATTTAGCATTCTGTTAAGATGTCCGAGAATATGCTTAAAGGGGAAATAGTTTTCTTGAAATATTCTCTCACGAAATATTCTCTCACGAAAAATATTCTCTCACGAAACTATTCTCTCACGAAAACTCTGCTACATATGTCTATCTTTCCTATCTAATATTTCCTCGTCTTCCTGTGTTTCTTTTCATCCAGCGCACTATTTCTAACTTGTTTCTTTTACTCTTATTACTATTACTAATTGCTAAGATACAACCCTAGTTGGAAAAGCAGAATGCTATCAGCCCAGGGGCCC
>NC_090726.1:38791343-38796343 GCF_036898095.1 Palaemon carinicauda | reverse complement strand
GTGTCACATTGTAGATCAACTTTGTTTGTCTTTTACAGTTTTTTTTTTATCTTATCTTGAATTTCCTTTCAGTAATACGGTGTATTGAATAAACATTTTCTGCAGTTTATTAAATACTAATTTTCTGTATGATAATCCCCATTAGACCAAAGACTCTCAAATATTGCTTGGATTTTATCCAAACTAATTATGGCATATTAACCGTCACTGCTTGGAAGCCCAACTATTTTAACATCCATAATTTAATCTGTTTTTACACTTACATAGGCCTACTGCTTCCCAAATTACTCAGTGCTATGGATTTATTGGAAATCCAATCACATTCATCTCTTACTCTCTTTATCCCTTTATTCTTGGGAGCACTAAAAGGAACCTGCAACAACCCTATCATCATCCCAAACATCACCAGGATCATCTACAAGACTTCAATATCACCACGATCATCAATAAGACTACAACATCACCAGGATAATCAACAACATCACACAATGCAACACATGATCACCACTATCATCACTCAGAACTCCACCACGACCAGTGTTGCCAAACACGCCCGACCAAATTTCGGTAGAGAAGTAAAATTCCAGTAATATTTCCCAAATTCTACATATACACATTTCATACAAAATTAATTATTGATCAAATAAAAAACAAATCTCAAGAAATTTCACAGAGTGGAATATTGTTTTTGTGTTGTTTGTGTGACTTCAGGTCTACTTGGTTTACAGCTAACTTGGTAACACTGACCACGACCTACGATATCACTCAAAACACCGACGATTTTTTTTTTTTACTATGCACTGTCACTTTAATGGCAATTATAAAATTATATATAATTATCATCACTTCCCAAATCACTTTCAGAATACAGAGCCTCATAATCCGGATACCGGTCACTATCGAATTCAAATTTCTCACACACCATCTTGAAACTTTTCAAACGTTCTTCTTCGAATAAAAATTTGCAAAATACGACGTTCTCGGGTTATCCTGTCCTTCACCAGTCTCACTACTGCGATCACTATTATCTACCATTGTTGCATGATAATTATGGTAAGTTTTTATAATGGTAGTAACACACAAACACAACAAAAACCGCGTATAAACACTTGAACGTTACTTAAAGTTCGGTTTGTTTACAAGCACTAACCACAAGAGTCAAGAGGGGAACATGCACAGCAGAGGAGTACTGCGCGCTGATTGGCTCCCGGCCATCAGGTGCAACTGTATACTGCGCACTGATTGGCTCATCAGCTGCAACTGTAAACTGCGCGCTGATTGGCTCATGGCCATCAGCTGCAAGTGTATAGTGCGCGCTGATTGGCTCTGACTGTGACGTCATCATAACCTCGCCGTGAGGTATAAAAACTTTTACGCTCTTCCAAATCTTTAAAAACTATATATTACACTCTTTGTTTAGATTTAATCTCACTTGTATTAACGTAAGTTATCTTAACCTTTCTTAACAAAATAAAACTCCCCCTTTCAAAGATAATTAAAGTAAATCTCAATTGAATTCGCTTACGGGCTGCCAACGCTAGAGCCCGTAAGGCAAAGCAATCTTATTACATACATAGCCTACATCTTCCAAATTGCATAAAAATACTGTACTACGATGGTTCGGCGCAGCATTTTGCACCTATATTATAGCATGGGGTTTTCATAGGAAACACTTATCCCGAATTAACTTTCCAGAGAATGTTCATTGGGGAACAAAAGGAATATAGCTGAATATTTATACACTAAGTGAAATTTTGATTAGCAAAGGATGTATAACCTGACATTCAATTGCAAATTATTACTATACAATGTAATATTATCCTTAACTTCTCGTGTCAGAAGATTAATATGATAAAACATAAAAACAGTGAATGGTAAAGGATGCCTCGATAAGCACACAGCTGCCCTCATTTACCAGCAACTTCAACTATTTCTCACCGTGTTTTTAAACTTTAAGTATACAGGGTGACACAAAAGTAGGTGGGCAGTATGTGGAATAGGTCTATGTATCGGTTTTATTATTACAAGTATATTTTGGTTTGCAATAAAATGTAAGGGCTTTTGTATCATTGTTTGCAATAATATTGAATTGTCAATGCAATAACTGTGTTAGCTAATATAATTGTATGTATATGTAATCTCGAAATAAATGCAATCATTTACTGTCTACCTCCTTTTGGACCACCCTGTATAAGGCTGTTATACACAATGATAGGAATCTTAAGAAGATTTACTCACACATGTAATAGTAATAAAGAGTGTAAAATACATTAACAAGTGAAATTGTAGTAATCAAATCAGATATAAGTATCAAAGACATAGGACAAACAAAACAAAAAAAAAATTAGACTCCTAGTATTAAAGATAAAAAACCAAACCGCCAAATAAAGAAGAGTGAATATAGGCCTACTCTGGAGAAAAAATATAAAGGAAAGAAAGCCATGTAAACTACAACAAGAATGACCTGGTTGGAAATTTTAAAGTAGGCCGAGTTACTCTGTGCAAAACTAGTATGAATTCAGTTATGAAAGCCATACGTAAAATATTTTTTAAGCAGAATAGGCCTACGCTTGCATTGTTAGATGAATATGCTATCGTAAACGGTTTAGAAACTACTACAAAGTACCATTATTGAATGTGTTATGTAACAATGAGAGAAATCAATGAGTAGGAACGTTTAGAGGTTTAAAGGTCACTCATGAATGGTAGAGGCAAGTCCTATCAAGCAGGACAATGCCCTAGAGACTGACCCTCTCCACACAAGCTAGAACCAAGGATGGCCAGGCAATAGCTGCTGGTGATTCAACTGGTAGACCTATAGGGTCCCACAACACCCCACCCCTCCTTAGCTCACAAGGATGGTGAGGTTGTAGCGACCGAAGGAAATAACTAGTTTGATTGGGACTCGAACCCCAGTCTGGCAATCACTAGTCAGGGACGTTATCACCTAGGCCACCACAACGTTATTAAACATGAAGTTTATTATGTGCAATGGTTTTGGAAATCAGCATAAAACGCGTTACTAAACGTTAAATCTATAATGAATACCATAGAAAAATATCTCCCATAAGAGGACCCTTGTGTTCTTAGAGAATACTTGTTATTCGGTATGGAAATATATTAAATAAAACCTATATGTTTGAGCTCGATAACTAGTATATCAAAAAGTTATATATATATATATATATATATATATATATATATATATATATATATATATATATATATATATATATATATATATATATATATATATATATATATATATCCTCTCCTCCCACGCCATTTAACGCAAAGGGCCTCGGTTAGATTTTACCAGTTGTCTCTACCTTGCGCTTTTAAATCAACACTTCTCCATTCATCATCTCCTACTTCGCGCCTCATTGTCCTCACTCATGTAGGCCTAGGTCTTCCTACTCTTCTAGTGCTTTGTGGAGTCCAGTTGAATGTTTGGTGAACTAATCTCTCTTGGGGAGTGTGAAGAGCATGCCCAAACCATCTCCATCTACCACTCACCATGATCTCATCCACATATAGCCCTCGGGTAATCTCTCTTATAGTTTCATTTCCAATCCTGTCTTGCCATTTAACTCCCAATATTCTTCTG
Organism: Palaemon carinicauda; assembly: GCF_036898095.1. Classification (NCBI taxonomy): domain Eukaryota; kingdom Metazoa; phylum Arthropoda; class Malacostraca; order Decapoda; family Palaemonidae; genus Palaemon; species Palaemon carinicauda. The sequence continues at coordinate 38,792,736 of NC_090726.1, read as the reverse complement.
AGGGCTTTGTTCTCAAATCTACAAAATATATTGGATATTGTTTCATTGTCATACCACAACTCATGTCCAAAGTAACTTACTGTAATTTCATCATTATCATCATGATCATCATTAGCAGCAGTTGTTACTAATCCACTGCAGAACAAAGGCCTCAGACATGTCATTCCACTTGTGTCTGTTTATGGTCTTACTGTGCCAGTCTACGCCCGTAAACTTTCTTAGTTAGTCAATCAATCGTTTTTTCCTTCTTTATTTGTCAATAAAACAATAATTATAGACAAATTGCTTACTTTCAAAATACAAGAATAATAATGAACAGGAGAGAAGAAAGATTATTTGATATGTTAGCAAATAAAATAAAAATTAAAAATAGTTTATATGAAACTAAAATATATAACAAATGTTCACGGCTCTTAAACTTGCATGATGAAGATAACCTTTAGAAGGCTAAAAAAAAAAAAAAGAAAAAAAAAAAGTGTTTAACCAACGAAATTAGGTTTTCTATGAAATTTAGAGGAACCATTTTCGACACTCATCTGAGATGTGAATAAACCTGAAGTTCTGGGCGAAATATAAGATCCTTATAATGTATTTGTTATGGAAAGTAGATGAACTAGATCGACTGAAAATTTTAACGAACTCAGAAAATGGATGAAATTTGGAAAGGTTATTTAACTTCTTAAATATTCGAAGTGATCATTAAAGCATAGAAAACTAAAAGAAACCTTTTTTTTTTTTTTTCTTTTTTTTTTTTTTGCATTGTGTAGGTCAATAGCTATATCGTTTAAAAGCTATTTGCATACGATAAAAGTCTAGCTTAAAATGTTACCGGGCTCAGAAAATGGACGAAGTTTACATAGATTATTTGACTTTTTAAATATTCAAGCAGACCATTAAACCATAGTAAACATATGATGGCTGTTATGGCCTAATTGGTAACGTCTCTGACTGGTGATCGCCAGACTGGGGTTCGAGTCCCGCTCAAACTCGTTTGTTCATAAAATTTTTGCAACCTTACCATGTGAGCTAAGGATAGGGGGTTTTGGGAGAGCCCGAGCTAAGGATAGGTGGTTTTGGGAGAGCCTATAGGTCTACCTAGTGAGTCATCAGCAGCCATTGCCTGGCCCTCCTTGGTCCTAGCTTGGGTGGAGAGGTGACTTGGGAGCTGATCATATGATGCATGGTCAGTCTCTAGGGCATTGTCCTGCTTGCTAGGGCACTGCCACTGTCCTTGCTTCTGCCATTTATGAGCGGCTTTTAAACCTTTAAAAAAAGTGTTGAATATATTCTATTCGTATTCCGTTCGTCCTTTTTAGTTTTTATCTTACAATTAGAATTGATTGGAAACAAATTTTTAATCCTCTTTATGTTCTATGATATTATTATTATTATT
>NC_090726.1:38778843-38781343 GCF_036898095.1 Palaemon carinicauda | reverse complement strand
CATACTAAAATACTATTTTTAAGGAAACATACCATAAAAGATTGCATACGGACATCAAATTCAGTGACGTGGAAACCTTGCCTGATGACGTCACGGTCATCGGAGGGTGAGCAATGAAGAGTGAATTAGAAAACGAAAGAGAAGGGTGGCTAAAATAAATTATTGGACGAATGGATGAAAATAGAAATGATGAATAAAGATAAAGCATGGGGAAAAATATGAACACACACACACATACACACACACACACACACACACACACACATATATATATATATATATATATATATATATATATATATATATATATATATATATATATGCATGTGTGTGAATACACTGTACACTACACACCCATACACACATAAATAAATATACACATACATTCACACATCCACACTCATACACACACACTCATATGTATATATATATATATATATATATATATATATATATATATATATATATATATATATATATATATATATATATGTATGTATATATACATATATACTGTATATATGTACAGTATATACAGTATATATATATATATATATATATATATATATATATATCTATATATATATATATATATATATATATATATATATATATATATACATATATGCTGTATATATGTACAGTATATATATATATATATATATATATATATATATATATATATATATATATTTATATATATATATTATTCATATACACACACACACACACACACACATATATATATATATATATATATATATATATATATATATATATATATATATACATACATACATACATACATACATACATACATACATACAGGAATAATTTAGAAAGCAAATAAGTTTCTCGTCATAAATACACTTTCAGTTCACTGAGGTATAAAGACGCAAGACACTTTCATCTCACTAGTTATTTTCAGCAATGTTTTAAAGTAATATCTAATAATAACATAACTCTCAAAACCAAATCAGCGCATATTCTTTTATGTTTATATACAAATGGTTTACAAAAACAATATTGTAGAACTTCCGTTAAACGATGGAAATCATCTCAACGACAAACAAATAAATTGCCAAGATTTGCGTTTCTTTCTTTCACAGACTCGGACAATGTCCGTCTACCTGCCAAGTGAAAGAAAGATTCAAGACGTATAATGGACTTGAATTGTTGATAAAACAAGCAAGAGATGACAGGGCCAAAGAATGACACTTTAAAATGTTGCAGGTAGAGTTTGAAAGAGGAAAACAAACAAATGTTAGGAACTCTCCTCCGAGACCCTTTCGTATTCATGGATTACGAAATATCAAGTAATTATAAATATTCATTGTTATTTTTTTTTCAATTTTGAGTCTGAAAAAAAGATAGTTTACTCTATGAGGCAAAATGACGATAAAATCATACAAAATGTCTAATTATTATGTAAAACCTCATGGCAGTTTCTATAAAAAACATATTCAAGAAACTAATCGAATATCTGATAGATTTGATATAGTCCTCAGACATGTCCTTCCAATTGCGTCGGTTTATGGTCTTTCTGTGATAGTCCACGCCCACAAAGTCTCTTACTTCGTCATTCCATCGTCTTCTCTTCCTTCCCCTTCTTTCTGTGCTAGTCCACGCCAACAAACTCTCTTACTTCGTCATTCCATCATCTTCTCTTCCTTCCCCTTCTTTCTGTGCTAGTCCACGCCAACAAACTCTCTTACTTCGTTATTCCATCGTCTTCTCTTCCTTCCCCTGCTTCTTCTACAATCTTTAGGGTTCCATCCTGTTATTCTTAATGTCCATCTATTATCTGTCTTTCCCATTATATGTCCGGCCCATGTCCATTTCTTTTTTTTACATGTTGTTAGAATATCCTTTACTTTTGTTTGCTCTCGTATCCAAGTTGCTCTTTCTCCGTCACTTATTATTATTCCCATCATTATTCTTTCCATAGCTCTTTGAGTTGTAAATAGCTTATTTTCTAAGGCTTTAGTAAGACTCCAAGAGTCTGATGCATAGGGTAGTACTGTTAAAACCATCCCATCAAATACTTTTCTTTTTAGAGAAAGTGGCATTTCACTTTTCATAACCTCATTTTGTCTACAAAATGCTCTCCATCCCATGCGTATCCTTCTATTAATTTCGGTCTTGTGTCCTGGGGAAACACTTACTGTTTGTCCTGAATACGTTATTCATTTACAATCTCAAGAGGATCGTTCATAACTCCTATTTGTTGTCTCTGTATTTTCATTGAACATTATCTTAGTTTTATTCATATTCATTTTTAGTCCTACATTTCTGCTTCATCTATTCAAATCTTCTATCATATTTTGTAATTCTTTCCATTAATCAGTAAACACAATTATGTCATCTGCAAATCTCAAGTTGTTAAGTAATCCCCATTAATATTAATTCCTATATTTCCCAATCTAACTTCTTAAAAACTTCCTGTAGTCATGCTGTGAATAATTTAGGAGAGATAGGGTCTCCCTGTCCAACTCCTTTC
>NC_090726.1:38773843-38776343 GCF_036898095.1 Palaemon carinicauda | reverse complement strand
GCCTTTTTTACTACTGAGTTGGCCTTTTAAAGCTGCGGTTGATTAGAAGTTGGCCTTTTCTCCTTCAGAAAACCTGGCAATCTTGTTTCAGGACCTTCCAATTCCCCACGTTCCGCCGAGTATCTGGTCCATTGTATGAGCACTGTCTCCAAGTTCCATACTAACCTCATACATTTCTACGTATATGGATAGCAAAACAGAGTTATTGGAATTTTGGTTGTACATTGAGACTACAACTCCCTCTCTCTCTCTCTCTCTCTCTCTCTCTCTCTCTCTCTCTCTCTCTCTCTCTCTCTCTCTCTAACCTTGCTTGATTATCTGAAATTTTTCCACAATTAGAATCATTAATGTTTATCTTTTAAGATTGTTTTATTTTTTTTTTCATTGGAATAGTAACCTAATAAAAACATGGTTTAACTAGAGGGAGCACTCAATAGAACGTAGACCTCCACCGCGGCAGCATATTTCTTGACCTTATGCTCGACCTTGACCTTGACCTTTAACCTTAATATGTATTAATTGGCGTGGATTTTCATGTACTCAAATGTGAACCAATTTTGAAGTGTCTGTGACAAGTATGTCCAAATTTATGGCTGATTACGTGATATGGACGTTTTGCTCGTCCGTGACATTGGCCTTTGACTTTGACCTTCGAACATTTCAGCATTTCTAGCTTTTTACATAACAGTTACTGCCTGCAAGTTTCATTACTCTACGAATAAAATTGTGGCCAGGAAGCTGTTCATAAACAAACGCACATTCACAAACAAACACAAAAACAGGGGATAAAACATAACTTCCGTCCAACTTCGTTGGCGGAGGTATTTATTTCGTGTATTCAAACCAGAATTTTTGGAGATTCGATTTTCTTATGGTGATTGGTGATATTATCCTCCATTTTCAACATAATAATGGTCATCATCATCATCTCCTCCTACGCCTATTGACGCAAAGGGCTTTGGTTACATTTTGCCAGTCGTCTCTATCTTGAGTCTTTAATTTAATACTTTTCTAATCATCATCTCCTACTTCACGCTTCACAGTCCTCAGCCATGTAGGCCTGGGATTCGAACTCTTCCAGAGCTTTGTGGAGCCCAGTTCAAAGTTTGGTGAACTAATCTCTTTTTGGGAGTGTGAAGAGCATGTCCAAACCATCTCCATCTACCCCTCACCATGATCTCATCCACATATGGCACTCGGATAATCTCGCTTGTAGTTTCATTTCTAATCCTTTCCGACCATTTAACTCAAAATATACTTATAAGAGCTTTGTTTTCTAATTTACAAAACCTGTTTGGTATTGTTTCATTTTCACACCATGACTCAGGTCCAATGGTGCAACAGTAATATCATTATTCATAGGTCAATGACAATAAAAGTATAAAGATCCCATTGCCCCGTGCAAATATAGTAAATAAAACTATAGTTAATTTATTTTAGCGAGGCATATTTGCACCGACTCGCAGCGGTGCCCTTTTAGCTCGGAAAAGTTTCCTGATCGCTGATTGGCTGGACAAAATAATTCTAACCAATCAGCGATCAGGAAACTTTTCCGAGCTAAAATGGCACCGTTGCGAGTCGGTGCAAATGTGCCTCGCTAAAAGAAATTGACTATAGGTATAAGAATAATGAATGATAATCTAATGGAAAATATTCAAGCATATTATCATATGATTACTTGCATAAAACCGTTTAAATGTTCAAATGATATTTATAATAACAAGATAAATAACAAAGTTATCATACATACGTTATTTATAAACTATTAAAACGGAATTATGTCATCATGTTCAACAGAATGTCACTTGCAATTAGATGCAAAGCATCAAGAGAGATATTATCAGTGAATGAATTTAAATCTTATTTGAATATTCAAAGTTAAATTTCCAGGACGGTGAGGTTAATTATTTCATACAGGAAATTTTAAGTAAAGTACATAATTCCTGAAGCGTTTTCCACTGAGCCGCTTCCAGATACCTGGAAGAATTTATCTTCTTTTGTAAAATAAAGGAAATTCAAAGACTATAGATATGTATAACCCCATACATTGATTACAGTATAGGGTTGTGGTGGCCGATGTGGTAACGTCCTTAATTGGTAAAAGCCAGACTGTGGTTCGAGTCCCGCTCAAACTCGTTGGTTCCTTTGGTCGCTGGAACCTCACCATCCTTATGAGCTAAGGAGGTGGTGCTGAATCATCAGCAGCCATTGCCTGGCCCTGTTTGGTCCTAACTTGGGTGGAAAAGGGGCTCGGGGGCTGCTCATATGTATATATGGTTAGTCTCTAGGGCATTGTCCCGCTCGATAGGACAATGTTACTGTCCCTTGCCTCTGGCATTCATGAGTGGCCTTTAAACCTTCGAGGGAGTAGAATGGTCACTTTGAATAATGAAGGGCTCGTTTTATTAGTTTTTGTGAAATATTTATGTATATTATCATACACACACACACACACACACACACACACATATATATATATATATATATATATATATATATA
>NC_090726.1:38768843-38771343 GCF_036898095.1 Palaemon carinicauda | reverse complement strand
ACCATCCTTGTGAGCTCAGGTCTACCTGACGAGTCATCAGCAGGCATTGCCTGGCCTTTCTTGGTCCTAGCTTGGATGGAAAGGGGTTTGGGCGTTGATCATATGTATATATATGGTCAGTCTCTATGGCATTGTTCTACTCGATATGGCAATGTCAGTGTCCCTTGCCTCTGCCATTCATGACTGGAAATTAAACCTTTAAACCTGGAACACATATCTTACAGCTCATCTCTTCCTCATTAATGTGATGAGCCGAGAGAAGGTTGTGACTCATAGGCAGGATGAAAGCAACTGAGTAAACTTTATTACAGAACACTCGTTTATATATAGATGAACACCAGGCAAAAAGGGCATATAAAACTTAACAGGCAATTTCATGTTCAACCGAAAAGCTAGCCGGTTAACAGTTAACGGTGAGAAAAACAGACATGTTATTTCAGGCTCTTATCAGTGCGAGGGGAGAGCGAAGATACAAGCATAATATATACACAAAATAAAATGTCGTTACTATGTACTATCGTGTGACACACGGTTGGTATAATAACAACACGTTTCGGTCCCACAATGGTTTCTTTTCATTTTTAGAATTCTTTTTATTCAGAGCATTTAGGCATTTTACAAAGAGGAGATATTATTAGGCAGAATCGACACCCACATGCTTCACTCTTTAACGGATCAAATTATAAGCAGCTTAAAAGTGAAGCATTGATGGACAGTTTTACATTGAAGTCTGAGTGGGTGTTGATAATGGCGTTAAGTGTTCATTGGATATCTTCAATTGTAGTTTATTTATCTCCTTAATTCCTTTTCTCATTAGGCTATTTTCCTAGTTGGAGCACTTGGGCTTATAGCATTCTGCTTTTACAACTAGGGTTGTAGCTTATCAAGTAATAATAATAATAATAATAATAATAATAATAATAATAATAATAATGATAATAATAATAATAATAATAATAATAATAATAATAATCTTAAAAGAATTTCGTTTCAACTTATAATGAACTATATCTATTGATAGTGTTTTACTTATATTGAACTATATCTATCAAGAGTGTTTTTATTTATATTGAACTACATCTATAATTGTGTGTTGTATACGAAAATTTATTGTAATTATTTAGGATAAGACTAATGCTTTAGTGAACAATTACTGAAACCTTTGTTATTCCTGTTGCCCATTTTAACATATTGTTCTATGTTCTTTCATTGACAGTAAGAAACATAAAAGATAATAATGCTAATTATCTCCGCCAACGAAGTTGGAAGAAGGTTATGTTTTATCCCCTGTTTGTGTTTCGTGTCTCTGTGTGTTTGTTTGTGAACAGCTTTCTGGGCACAATGTTAATCGTAGAGCAATGAGATTTTCAGGGATTAACTACAAAAAAATGAGATATTTGGGGATTAACTAAAAAAAAATTAGAAAAAAAAATAAAAAAAATACAAAACAATTAAATTAAAGCTCCTTATTTTGTTCAGGATTCTCATAACATCCTAAATAGTTTGCAGTTGATATCTAAAAGGGCTCTGAGATCCTGTGAATTTAGAAGTAATAAATGGTAAGCTGCATTCACGATTTTTCCTTGTTCCTGAAATTTTCTTTAAAAATATACGGAGAAAGTTGTCGTAGGAAAATAGGATCTCTAAATTCTACGTCATAGATGAGTATCTACCTATATATATATATATATATATATATATATATATATATATATATATATATATATATATATATATATATATATATATATATATATATATACTGTATATAATCAAATAAGCAATATATATGTTTGATACATTAATGTCTGGATTTCCTTAACGACCTCGGGATCAGAGCTCCAGGCGAAATCACACGAAGACAATAGCTTCTGACCGGACGGGAATCGAACACTGGTCCAGGAAACTTGTGTGAACAGTGACATACCACTTGTCACTGTTCACACAAGTTTCCTGGGCCAGGGTTCGATTCCCGTCCGGTCAGAAGCTATTGTTTTTGTGTGATTTCGTCTGGGGCTCTGATCCCGAGGTCGTTAAGAGAATCCAGACATTAATGTATCAAAAATATATGGCTTATTTGAATATGAAAAAAACACGTCTAAATGTGCAAAATGTATCATACACACACACACATATATATATATTATATATATATATGTATATATGTATATAATATATATATATATATATATATATATATATATATATATATATACATACATATATATATATATATATATATATATATATATATATATATATATATATATATATATATATATATATATATATATATATATTTGAAACCGTAACTGTTATCCTTATGTAATCATTTTATGTCAATCTCAGAAGTACCTCCGTTTCCCCGGCAAGACAAAGCCACTCTTTGTAAATCTTATTTCACTCTTAATGCCTTTCTGCTTCTGAATAAAGAACATCCTAACATCCTCCACCCCCCCCCCGTCCCCCCACTAATCCCCAAAACAACAAACACACAAAC
>NC_090726.1:38748843-38753843 GCF_036898095.1 Palaemon carinicauda | reverse complement strand
TCCAGGCCTTTACCTTTTTAATGCAATTTCTTGAGTGCTGTTTAAAATTTTATGTAATATTCATTACTCAGGTAACCGAAAAACCTCTATGAAATAGTAAGCTCATGAGTAGGCCTACCGAGAGGCTATGAAGATTACACATTACTTTGCGATATGACAATTGGATAATTTAATTTTAAGAGAATAAGTGTTAACACCCAATGACTGTAATAAAATGGTTATATTTACTAGAACAGTTATAGAAGTGTTCATTTTATTGAAATCTGATAATTGTTGTAGTAGATGGGGCCGACATAGTATTACTAAAGATGGGTTAAGGAGCATTCTCAAATATATTGCAAATGGAGTTTTCTTGAAAAAAAAAAACTAATTGATAAATTTTATTTTCTCAATGCAAGATAAACAAGAGTATCCCATTGATTTGAGATTTTCCGGCACATTGTTTTGGTCATAAATGATTCAATTGTGTCCTGATCTTTTATCTGTCTTCATTCACTAGTTGCCGCATTTCATTCTTATCTTTAAGGCGAAGAAACAGGTCCCTCAATATCCTTCATCACTTACTTGTGTGCACCACGTCATCAATGATAAACTAATCTGAAAGATTAAACGTTGAAAGGTTGCAAGCATTCATAATTGCAAAGGGAACAGTATTGAAATAAACGCACAGATATGATAGAAGTAGAAGCTTTCAAAACCTACAGATGTGATAAGAGTCAAGCCCTGTCCACACAATAGAGCACGCACGACAGGCAAACAGTGATACCAGGCCACAATAGTGAAAATAAGGGTCGATTACGTTAGAAGCGGTTAACTTAAGGGATCTGGCATCACTGTATGATGCCAGATCCCTGTTTGTAGTTTTCCCGCTTCTGACGTAAACAACACTCATTATTACTAACTATTGTGGTCTGATATCACTATTTGCCCGTCGGGCATGCTCGTTCGTGTGGACAGGGCTGTAGAAGCTTTCAAGAGTACTTCATAGCATCTTTTGTATAAATATTGTTAAAAAATTGGTATTTCCAACAAAAGCATTCCAACAAGATCAATGTCTTAAATTCTTAGCAGAAAATAGTTGTCAAAGAAGAAAATTTCCAATTTTCTGTACAGACGAAGACTTACCATTTTTTTTTTTAATTTTTTTATACAAGGATGCAGAGTGATGCCCGGAGCTGTTAATGTTCTGCCAACCCATTCTATAGTTAAACACTTTTTCCATAACTTCTTTCTTGTAAAGAGGTAATCTATGTATTAGTCCCAGGCTTTAATACCACATGTGAAGCCACAGTTGATGGTAGAGGTACACCTGAAAAAAAGTTAGCTTTAATACCACATGTGAAGCCACAGTTGATGAGAGGTACACCTGAAAAAAAGTTAGCTTTAATACCACATGTGAAGCCACAGTTAAGGGTAGAGGTACAACTGAAAAAAAAAGGTAAAAAAAACTTTATAGCTGGGGACCTGGTAAACTTGAAAATGTCCTGTAAGATAATGTTAGTTTTACAAAGTTTATCTTCTATGGTAGGAAGTTTTTTAATTACCTATATCTCAGTAGCCATGCTAGCTTTCTGAATTTACAATCTTCTCTAAAGAATATTTTCAGGAGATTCCCTATTCCTACAGCCACATCACTAGCAGCTACTTTACTAACAAACTGCTTTTCGAATTCAGGTGTCTTCATCACTAAACTTAAATAAGCTTTAATAGCATGTTTACTCTTCTGTCCATCTATGGCAACCCTAGGTTTGATATTAATCAAGAGGTACAGCAACTTCAGAAAAGTTTGGACAGACTTCAGATAAAATCTAGCCACACCAATAAAACTACCGTCTTGTTTATAGTAGAAGGCATTTCTTTATTATGTAAAGTTACCATCCCTGGGTATAATCATTCAGCTCCCAACATTCATGACAAAAGTTGAAGACATTCCTAATGGTAACTTATGCCAGGTTGACAGTTTTGCATCTTTAAAGTGAAGAAACTGGTCTCACGATCCATTAATGCTAAAGTATTGTCGTGCACCACGATACCATCAAAAATAACATTGCATCTGAAACTAATAAGACGTTGAAAAGTTGCAACAACATTTGATATTTCAAAGGGAAGAACAGTCTTTAAATAAATACCGATTTCAGGAAGGCAGAAGTTATTAGTATTTCCTGTCATGAGTACTTAATAGTAGCCTTTTAATAGATAAGTTAAAAATTTGGCACTTCCAACATCAATAATGTAAAATCCTAAAAGAAAAATTCCATAAATTTATATTTTAAATTTCTATTATCTGCAGACGAAGATGCATGGCTGGTTTTGAACGAGAACCAGGGCGAGACCCAGGTGTCACTGTTCTGCCAACTCATTCCGTATAGGAACCTAGTTAAAAGTTCCATAACCTCAGTCTTGTAGAAAGGCAATTTTATAATCTCCCTCCGACAGATTGCATTATTCCCAATTCCCAGACTCCAATAACATTGGAAGCCACAAGGCAGAAGTAAATATGCAATAAAATAAAACAAAACAATAACTGCATAACTTACAAGCTAGGGGATCTGGTAAAGACAACAATACATGAAATGTCATTAAAGATTAGAGGGTCAGAATTACAGTCAATCTTCTACGGTAGTAAGAATTTAATTCCATCTCGTATGGTCATGTTAACTTACTAACTGGAATTTCCACAATCTTCTCCAAAGAATTTCAGGAAATTCACATTAACTAGTCTTTTTTGTAGTCTTCCAGGTGTGTTAATTAAAATTCCTTTTAAATTATAGAATGAAAATTTCATGGGATGCCTTTTACAATTGCTCAAAGAATTCTCTTTACTTAAAGTTAGGGTCCGAGCCGACTTAACCCACTCACCAAAATTGGTAATCAAAGTAGGAGCATGTTAAGAAATGTTATTTTGATACTTTCAAAACTTACGAAGTTTACTTAAATGTTCAGTGATTAACTTACTCATTACAAGCAGCCTCCGAGGTTCATAAGCAGCATGGTTAACTGGTTAAAGACAAAGTCGTTAGACACTTACCCTTCAAAACACTGAAGTAAACAGAGTCAAGATTCCCTTGGGTAGTGCAAAATATATACAAATAATCAAACCACGTTAATGCATATACCAACCCCCACCTATCACAAACGCTAAAACAAAAAAAAATTAAAATGCCATTAGATAAAAAAATCTTGCTGGGACAACTTACGAAACAATGGAGATCCTTAACAGATAATCCGTAACACTTCCACAGAACCAGAGAATCTAATCATAATACAAATTCTATCTTGCAAAGAAGACTAAACTTCACTCCAGCAAGGAGGGCTAAATACAAACAAAATCACTGTTCAAACAAGGATTACAGAGTAAATGCTATGAAAGTACAATTAAGGGGGAACTACACGAAAAATACAAAATATATATTACGTGGCATTATTAAGCTAGCATAACATTATGTATACAATATATGTATATTTGCTGATCACTTAAACGACCAACCGTGATTTGATTTATGTCAAAACTTTGCCAATATATTTCATAACTGAATTATAAAGGTTAAAGATTTTAGCTTCCCAATTTGCATGTCAAAATTCTTCAAGATAAAGGAATGAAGTCTATCGTCAAAATGACAAACTCCATTTGTCCGAATATATTTTTCTATGACGTCATGGTTGCAAACAACATGGGAAATGGAAATTGCTACGAATTTTAAACTTTTGTATTAATCAAGATCATTTGATGTTTGTAAGACGACTTATAGTAGCATTCAATAGGCGCAGATGAGCTTGACTTAATGAAAACACCCAGCTTTGTTTGATCATAGAATTGTATCAGAGGTTGTAACAACCATTTCCCTTTTCAGTTATATTTACTGTTACGTTGTGTTTACAAGCTGCAGGATAACACGGAAAATAACGGGAAATATAGGTTAGCCAAACTGTGAGACTATACGTAAATCATTATTTCTCATTTCATTTGATTTGTCAAATGTTCTATCAAATTATGGTACATACTAAAGAGTAATGGACATAAAACCTGAATGTTACTTTAAAGGAACATTATGGAGCCACATGCAGTGGACATTGCCTTCATTTTCATTTCTATTGGATTACCTTAAGACCATATAGCATACCTAGTGTCCTTTTATATAAGGCCCAACAAAAACTTGGTTATATCATAAATAACCTAACCTGAGAGTTACCAAAATACCTTAAAGAATACTAAATAACCTTACCTAACCTAACCAAACTTAGGCTAGCTTAAGTGAAATAGGATATTATTGCCTAGATTTTCTTACATAATTAAGCATATCTAACCTAACCAAACCTAAGGGAAGTATGATATTATTACCCAGATATACTTACATAACTAAACATACCCAGATAAACCTATATAAGTAAGCATACCTTACTTAACCAAACCTAAGCTAACCTAAGTGAAACAGGATATTATTGCCTAGATTTTCTTACATAACTAAGCATACCTGACCTAACCAAACCTAAGCTAACCTAAGGAAAGTATGACATTACTACCCAGATATATTTACATAACTAAACATAACTAACCTAACTAAACCTAGGCTACCTTAAGTTAAATAGGATATCTATTTAACCATAGCTGAATACAGTATCTTGAATATTATGAGTTTTTACCCTACCTTATCCAACCTAGCCTTGCTGGGCTTAGCCTAACTTAGGCTACTCTAGCTTTTTATATCCAAGCCTGAATTTTATTATATCCTTATCTAATCGTGTATACAATAGCAAGGATTGAAATAAAACAGAATATGTAAAGCTTGGCTGTCAGTGCCTGTCTTTTCTGGAGTGTTCACATTCATGCCCATTGGTGGCTCTCCTTATGTGCCTCCAGCCTCACTAGTTATAAGGGTCCCAGGTTTTCCTATGTCATTATTATTATTATTATTATTATTATTATTATTATTATTATTATTATTATTATTATTATTATTATATAGTACCAGTTTTTTCCGTGTCATTATTATTATTATTAT
>NC_090726.1:38741343-38743843 GCF_036898095.1 Palaemon carinicauda | reverse complement strand
TGATAGATATATACTGTAGCTCATATCTATTTTTCTAAAGTTATGAATTGAATTTAGATATAATAATCCTTATTAAACTCATTGATATTTCGCACACTACATGGTTACACCCCTTACTGATGATCGCCAGACTGGAGTTCGAGTCCCGCTCATACTCGATAGTTCCTTTACACGGTGCAACCTCAACATCCTTGTGAGCTAAGGATGGCGTGGGTAGGTTTGGGGGAGCCTATAGATCTATCTGCTGAGTCATCAACAGCCATTGCCTGGCCCTCGTTGGTCCTAACTCGGTTGGAGACAGGGCTTAGGCGCTGCTCATATGTATATATGGTCAGTCTCTATGGCACTGTCCTGCTTGATAGGGCGATGTCATTGTCCTTTAAACCTTTAATTGCTGACTCTTCGGCATATTTGTATATCTCAGTTCAATCATAATATCACTCTTTGCTCCCATAAGTCTGAATACATTGGTATATTATCTGTATTTAAAAGGTTCTTAAAGCAATTACATGGAACGTGTCCTCTTTTCAATGATAGATAAATGCTAGATTAAATACACTGGGGAAATACTAATACTCTATAGTTACTTATTTTAAAGTGAAGATTCGTACAAAGAGAGAGAGAGAGAGAGAGAGAGAGAGAGAGAGAGAGAGAGAGAGAGAGAGAGAGAGAGAGAGAGAGAGAGAGTTACAAGGAGTTACTAGGATTTTGGATATCTCAAAGACTTAGGGAGATTCCATTTGCTCTTGGGTAGAGCGATTCATTTTAAGCATTTAGAGAGTTCTTATGATCTTGTCTAACATATTCTTGAACGCGCTTACCGTGTTACTATTTACTACATCCACTGGAAGTCTATTCCATGTATTTACTATTTTGTATGTAAAGAAATTGCCACATTAAGTGGTATTGTATCTTTTCAATCCCAGTTTGTATACGTTACCTCTGGACTGATTTGTGCTATGCGTGAATAGATTGTTGTAATCTACATTTGTTATTCCTTTAAGAACTTTGCATGCCTCTATTAACTGAGAGAGAGAGAGAGAGAGAGAGAGAGAGAGAGAGAGAGAGAGAGAGAGAGAGAGAGAGCGAGAGAGATTTGAATTTCTCTGGCATCCTGACATCGAGAGAGAGAGAGAGAGAGAGAGAGAGAGAGAGAGAGAGAGAGAGAGAGAGAGAGAGAGAGAGCGAGAGAGAATTATCATCAACGTTGATGGTCATTAACGTTTGACGTAGATGAGATCTCTAAGAGGTCATCCCAATGGAATACCCAGAATCGATTAATTTCCTTTGGAATCAACGACTCGTGACAGAGCTGCATGGCTGTAGAGACCTTCCTCTTTGGTTGGAACAACTTTAAAGATACTGATGAGGGCCCAGGATTAGTTTGCAAGCGACCGGTATGTGCCAATTGCTCTCTCTCTCTCTCTCTCTCTCTCTCTCTCTCTCTCTCTCTCTCTCTCTCTCTCTCTCTCTCCTTCTTTAATTCATCGCAAGAATGTTTTTACAATTTTTTCTCATTCAATCTCTCTCTCTCTCTCTCTCTCTCTCTCTCTCTCTCTCTCTCTCTCTCTCTCTCTCTAATCTTTGGAATAAATCTATTTCATTTCTCTTCAACTTGTTTTGTTAAAATTTTTATAATATTAATAGGAAATATTTATTTTAATGTTACTGTTCTTAAAATATTTCCTTTCCTCGCTGGGCTATTTTCCCTCTTGGAGCCCCTGGGCTTATAGCATCCCACTTTCCCAACTAGGGTTGTAGCTTAGCATGTAATAATAATAATTACAATATAATCCATAGTAGTTTGGACCTACTCTTCACACTCCCCAGGAGAGATTAGTTCACCAAACTTTGAACTGGGCTCCACTAGGCACTAGAAGACCTAGGCCTATATAGCTGAGGACTATGAAGCGCGAAGTAGGAGATGATGAATGGAAAAGTATTGAATTAAAAGCTCAAGATAGAAATGACTAGCTAAATCTAACCGAGGCCCTTCGCGGAAATATAAGGACAATCACCTGTGATATTAACCTCGTGTACTACGTTGGTCAATACGAGAGTTTGCATATAATTAAAACACAAATACAGACATAAACACACACACACACACACACATATATATATATATATATATATATATATATATACACATATATATACTGTATATATACATACATACATACATATATATATATATATATATATATATATATATATATATATATATATATACACATATATATACTGTATATATACATACATACATACATATATATATATATATATATATATATATATATATATATATATATATATGTATATATATATATATATATATAATTTAATTCTAGCGGTATCATACTGTATAAGATAAAAACAGAATAAAAGAGAGGGGCACTCAGTAGAACGCAGACCTCCACCTCAGCAGCTTATTTCTCGACCTTCACCTTTGCCCTTAACATGTGTTAATTGGCGTGGATTTCCTTATACTGAAACATGA
>NC_090726.1:38723180-38728180 GCF_036898095.1 Palaemon carinicauda | reverse complement strand
GAGAGAGAGAGAGAGAGAGAGAGAGAGAGAGAGAGAGAGAGAGAGAGAGAAAATATCATTAAGAAAATATTTGACCTGGTATAGGTATTTTAACAGAATCACTGTTTTGTTTAAAGGTTTAAAGGTCACTCATGAATGGCAGAGGCAAGGGACAGTTACATTGTCCTATCAAGCAGGAAAATGCCCTAGATAATGACCATATACAGTATACTATGATCAGCGCCGAAGCCCCTTTCAACCCAAGCTATGACCAAGGAGGGCAAGGCAATGGGTGCTGATGACTCAGCAGTTAGACTTATAGGCTTACCCAAAGGCCCCATCCTCCGCTCCCAAGGATACTCATAAGGATGGTGAGGTTGCAGCGACCAAAGGAACTAACGAGTTTGAGTGGGACTTGAACCCCAGTCTGGCGATCACCAGGCAAGGACGTTGCCAAGAGGCCACTACAAACCTTGTGGTCCCATACAATATAAAATTGTTCAAGCATTGATTATTTGAAATCACTTAGTGCAGTTCCACACTTGACCATTTCCAACCAACGTTCAAACAACTTGTTAACTTTGTTCGAAAATTGTCGTGTAGTGTCACCTTTGAAAAGTCTACTGCTACGGATTCAGGTCTTTTAAAAAGACTCTTTTTAACAGTTAAAATCTGCTGTTTTCTCTCGTGTCAGTTGATGACATATGCAGTGTTAAATTGTTAAGCATTTTTATCTTTGAAATGTCTACAGCTGTTCATTCAAGTCCTTTAAAAAGACATATTAAAATCTGCTGTTTCCTCTTGTGTCAGTTGATGATATATACCGAGTGTTTTTACATGAAGTAACGGTGTTAAAATGTTAAGCCTTTTCACATTTGAAATGTCTACAACTATACATTCAAGTCCTTTAAAAAACCTTTTTAACTCGCTTAAAATCTGGTGTTCCCTCTGGTGTCAGGTAATTATATATCATCATTATCTCCTCCTACGCCCATTGACGCAAAATGCCTCCGTTAGATTTCGTCAGTCGTCTCATCTTGAACTTTTAAGTCAACACCTCTCGATTCATCATCTCCTACTTCGCGCTTCATAGTCCTCAGCCATGTTGGCCTGGGTCTTCCAACTCTTCTAGTGCCTTGTGGACCCCATCTGAACGTTTAGTGAAGTAATTTCTCTTGGGGAGTGCGAAGAGCATGCTCAAACCATCTCCACATATGGCACTCGAGTAATTTTTCTTATAGTTTCATTTCTAATCCTGTCCTACCATGTAGGCCTTGGTCTTCCAACTCTCCTAGTGCCTTGTGGACGACATCTGAGCGTTTGGTGAACTAATCTCTCTTGGGGAGTGCGATATATACTTAGTGATTTTACCTGAAGCGACGGTGTTAAAACTATGCTCCAAACCTCAGCTTTTCATTCTGCAGCTTAAACTGTAAATCGTTGCTGGTAAGCGTCCATGTCGTCGCACTTTTCATTAAAAACTGGAAGCTTACGCAGATGTACTCTAATTACAGACAACGCCATTCCAGAGGTATGTTTCTGTTTTTCCAATTCCAGCTCCAACTGCAACCTTTTAAAGTTCAGCTGCTATATTACCTCTTGTTTCATTTTCTCTTTCTCGTGCTCCTTTTTTACATTTCTTTAGATTCTTTTTATCTTCTTTTTATCTATCTTTTGCTTCTTCTCTCTCGTATTGTAATGTTTTTTTTCTGCTCTTTCTCATCAATTTTCCTCTTTGACTTTTCTTTCTGTTTGTTCTACTGTTGTTTAATATATTACAATTAGAGTTGCAAACTTTTTAAATGGCCTTGCTTTTACCTATTTCTAGTCACAATTTATAGCTATAATTTAAATTACAAAAACATTAAAAAGTTTGCAGTTATAAACCTAGTGAAGAAACTCAAATTCGCAAGTTACCATTGACTAATAAATAAAAAGGAAACTGAAATTACAAAAAGTAGTTACCGATTATTTAAATATTTAGGAACTGTGATCTCTTATACAGGATCTTTTGAATTGGAGTTTAAAAATTTTTAAGGTCAAAGGTCAAGGTCAAGGTGAGAAATAAGCTGCCATAGCGGAGGTCTGCGCTCTAATGAGTGCCCATCTAGTTTAGCTATGTTATGTTAGGTATTCATAAATCTAACACAATAAATGTCGGAGTACGGATCACGAAAGTAAAAGCAATTTGCAGAAGATTTCTACACTTTGAGCAGTGCACCTATATTGACTCATGCTAGCGCTGATTTACGCATATGTGTAAGAAGTATAGTACTTCATTTTGCTGTGTAAAAAGAAGCTGATGCAGAATTTTAGTCTTGTGGGTTGACTGGACGAACCAGAATATTCCACTGGGTTGTGGTGGCCTGGTTGTTGCGTCCTTGCCCATAGTCCATTTCTTTTAGCGATGTATATTTGCACCGACTCGCGGCGGTGCCCTTTTAGCTCGGAAAAGTTTCCGGATCGCTGATTGGTTAGAATTATCTTGTCCAACCAATCAGCGATCCGGAAACTTTTCCGAGCTAAAAGGGCACCGCTGCGAGTCGGTGCAAATATGCATCGCTAAAAGAAATGGACTATAGTGATTGTCAGATTGGGGTTCAAGTCTCTCTCAAACACGTTAGTTCCTTTGGTCGCTGCAACCTCACTACACTTGTGAGCTAAGAATGGGTATTTGAGGGAGCCTCTAGGTCTATCTACTGAGTCATCAGCAGCCAATGCCTGGCAATACTTGGTCCTAGCTTGGGTGGAGAGGGTGCTTAGGCGCTGATCATATGTAATATGGTCAGTCTCTGGGCATTGTTCTGCTTGATAGGGCAATGTCACTGCCCCTTGCCTCTGCCATTCATGAACGGGCTTTAGTTTTGAAACTGGTGTTAACATGGCATCTTGAAGTCAGCAGAAGTGACCTATATTGGCCATGAAACTTGTCAGAATTGAAATGTAATAAAAATTGTTATTCAAATAATTTTTTTTTTTTTTTTTACTGGAGAGAAGGACAAACACTATGTTAACTGTGACTTCTAAAAAGTATTTTCGATGTAGATCCATTCAGTAGAATCAAAACTGCCAGAGTGTGTAGGAGAAAAATTCAAGGTTGATAGCCTTTGTCAATCTAACTGTTATTGCTGAATGGAGGCTGTTCTACAGCCGTTAGGGAGGGGAGAAAGAGACGGTTTAGATAGCACAATTTCTTTTTCCTAAAAGACTCTTCAGAATATAAAACTCCTTTTTCTTTATCCTTTCTCTCTCTCTCTCTCTCTCTCTCTCTCTCTCTCTCTCTCTCTCTCTCTCTCTCTCTCTCTCTCCTCTCTCTCTCTCTCTCTCTCTCTCTCTCTCATAATAATTTTAGAGATTTAAAGGTAATCAGTACCGAATAAAGTAATTGATAAGAATAATTAGCTCTTTCGTTGCTCTAAATTAAGGTTTTTGTGTTAAATAGTTAATAAAACGAGGTTTTGGGACTAGAAACGAAGACAAGGATAAACATTACAACTGTTGTAATAGATAATAAATTGTTATCTCTCTTTGCATGTGCAATACGCATGCAATCATCTGAAGTAATATTAAATCTATATGAAAAAACACATGTTCTATATATATATATACATATATATATATATATATATATATATATATATATATATATATATATATATATTAAATAAGCGCTTATTGTAATTAGTCCAGTCATCATTTTCAATCTAAAGATATGACACATAAAAATATACAGTGAAATCTACATATTATATATCTATCTATCTATCTATCTATATCTATCTCTCTATCTATCTATATATATATATATATATATATATATATTTATATATGTATATATATAGTTAATATATATATATGTATATATATATATATATATATATATATATATATATATATATATATATATACATATCATAAAGACAACGTCATCCATTAGCAAAGCATAGACTCAAGAAAATATAGTATATAAAAGAGAGAGAGAGAGAGAGAGAGAGAGAGAGAGAGAGAGAGAGAGAGAGAGAGAGAGAGAGAGAGAGAGCTTAGCTAGCAGGACTACAGTGTGCACACCGCCTCTATCGTTTCAGTAAATTTCAAATAATTACAGGGCAAAACTCTTTGGTTCCATAAGAGAAGTCGAAATACACCAAAGATTACCCAAGTTTTTATGGCGCTAAATCAAATATCAATTAACTTATACTCTCTAACCTCATGCCTACCATTAGTTACCAACAGAGTTCCTGAGCATAGAATTTCTGATTTCAGTTCTGTGATATTAGATTTTTTATTTGCATTACTTTACCGACATACATTCTATCTAAGTACGTCTAGATTTATTAAAAAAAAAATTACAGAGCAACGCTTTTAGAAAATAGTCTCCTTCGAAATAATTTTATCACCAACTATGATATAAAGTATAAAAATCACCGTTTTCGAGCTGTTTGTAAAAAGCCTTATCTAGGATGAAAGAAATTTAATATCAACTTTAATATAAGATATAGAAATCGCCGTTTTCAAGCAGTTTGTTCGTAATAGGAATTATCTAAGATCACAAAATTAAGGATTAGTAAATAACACTCACGAATCATTTACATATTTTACCCACATAAGATATACGTAGATATTTATAAATATATAACTATTAAATTTATCATGATTTTTTTTTGATTACCCAAGGAATGTATAATTTCTATCCATTTCCGTTTTTTTCCTTTCATAATGAATATTCAATGAAGTTTAGTGAATAAAAGTGATTAAATGTTTCTATTACCTAACTATAATTAGCACTACCCAAAGATTTTCGAAATATTCCCATTTAATCACATTGAAATACATTTTTTAACATTCAGAGAGTATAAAGTAAGGAATGCTAAATATGATATAATGATTCTTCTGTATTTGATTAAGTTTATCCTTAAATTTATTACAACAATTTTGCATAAAACTTCATGAAATTTGGCAGGAAAATACTCCACCGTCTCATAACTATTATATTCATATTAGTGTCATAAAGTGAAAAACTT
>NC_090726.1:38713180-38715680 GCF_036898095.1 Palaemon carinicauda | reverse complement strand
CGACTGGCAAAATTTAACCGAGGCCCTTTGCGTCAATAGGCGTAGGACGAGGAGATGATGATGATGATGTAGTTTCAAATCAGAGACAAGCACATTAATACCTTGAATTCATAAGGTTACATCTATGTATCTTATATTTCTTAGTAAACGGAAGCTTTCTTTATATAAGAACTTCCAATGACAATAAACTATTGGTTTTCCAGAAGTCTTTTCCTAATATATGTTTCTTTACATCACCTGCGTATCAAATACGTGAAATAAGGGTAATAATTGGCAAATAAAATATGACACTTTTAGTTAAGATCCCAAATTAAGTTATCAGAATATTTTATAAGAATTCTTGACCATAACAAGTGCCCGTGTCTTACGTAAGGTAGGGCAATCTAAAACGAATAATTGAACAAACGACCAACAAATACATAGTTTTCCGAATTTTTCTTAATTTTTTTTTTGACAACAAGAGCCCGTGTCTTACGTAAAGTAGGACAATCTATTTATTTTCATTTTTATTTTACAATTTATTGATAAAAGGTGGTCAAAAAGAGCTGTTAGTCTTGCTAGACAGCCCACTCTATCTTTAATTTACATAAATGAACAAAAGCTAAGTAGGACAATCTATATTATTATTATTATTATTATTACTATCCAAGCTACAACCCTAGTTGGAAAAGCAAGATGCTATAAGCCCAGGGGCTCCAACAGGGAAAAATAGCCCAGTGAGGAAAGGAAATAAGGAAATAAATAAATGAAGAGAACAAATTAACAATAAATCATTCTAAAATAAGTAACAACGTCAAAACAGACATGTCACATATAAACTATTAACAACATCGAAAACAAATATGTCATAAATAAACTATAAAAAGACTCATGTCCGCCTGGTCAACAAAAAAGCATTTGCTCCAACTTTGAACTTTTGAAGTTCTACTGATTCAACTACCCGATTAGGAAGATCATTCCACAACTTGGTAACAGCTGGAATAAAACTTCTAGAGTACTGCATAGTATTGAGCCTCGTGATGGAGAAGGCCTGGCTATTAGAATTAACTGCCTGCCTAGTATTACGAACAGGATAGAATTGTCCAGGGAGATCTGAATGTAAAGGATGGTCAGAGTTATAACAAACACACGAACGAAGGACCAACAACAAGTACATTAAAAAGGTAGCTTTTCTCCCGAGCATTAAAGCTTGCCGCACACTGAGCCCGAACGGAACCGCCCGATCAGAACCGAAACGTCCGATAGAAATCGAACAACAAGTACATTGAAAAGGTAGTTTTTCTCTCCCGAGCATTAAGAAGCAGAATCCGTCCATTACTTGAACACCTCAGACCTCCCCAGTATTTGAGGCGAATACTGTCGAGGTTGTAATGTAAAACACCCCTCCGTAACTCTCATCGAATTGGGCCAATGTGTTAGGTGTGTTTTATTGGCCTCGTTAGCTTCCCTGATCAGGTGCGTGTGTGTGTGTGTGTGTGTGTGGCTAGTGGGATTCGGCGAGCATTGATCAGAGAACTCTCGACCTGGCATAGGAAAATCAACCGTATTGTGCTAAGCCTTAAGTTCTAATTTAGTAGATTTTGTAATATTCAAATAATAAAAAAATAAATCCTTGGGATATAGATACTCAGCATTCTATTTCTAATAAAAAAAATAGTAGCTGTCTTTCTAAAGTGTGATAGAAGTAGAGTTATAATGATATTTATGTGTTTTCGGGTGTGATCAGTGTTTGCAATATTCAAATAAAATAAAAAAGAATTCTATGGGATATAAGCAGTCATAATTCATCATTCTAATTAGAAAAAAAGAGTTATCTTACTAAAGTCATGATACAAGTTGTAATAATTTTTATGTGTTTTTCTGGGTATGTTCTGAATTTATCGGACTTTGTAATATTCAAATAAAAAACTCTATGGTATATAGATAAGTATTCTTATAAGAAAGGGAGTTATATTACTAAAATCATGATAGAAATAAAGAGATTTGATGTTTTAATATGTTTTTTTCTGTTAATCAATAACTAAATATTCATATGTATTTCTTATCATGTCATCCATACTGTAGGGAGAACTCAAATATTTTTATCGCTTCAAATAAACAACAATAGAAATAGAAAGGAATAGAAAAACAATTGATTTACATTTATTCATAATACTAAATGAAAAATAGGCCTATTCAACGTATAAAATTCAAAATCCAGAATGGAATTAAGAGTTTCAAAAATGGATAAACGTTTTTACTCCCATGAGAATGTACAAAAGGTAAATATGTGCTATTTAAAGTACTCATTGTTCATGCATGTACTTACGCAATGTCCTATTTAAGTGAACAGATTTTCCGATTTATGAACTAGAAATAAGTATGGAATTAAAAATAAGTACATTATTGTTGCACGATAGACCAAGATAGGTAGTAGGTTGGCCAGGGCACCAGTCACTCATTGAAATACTACAGCTAGAGAGTTATTGGGGCCTTTGACTGGCTAGACAGTACTGCATTG
>NC_090726.1:38700680-38708180 GCF_036898095.1 Palaemon carinicauda | reverse complement strand
TGTGGTAACGTCTCTGACTGGTGAATGCCAGACTGGGGTTCGAGGACCGCTCAAACTCTATTGTTACTTTGGTCACTGCAACCTCACCATCTTTGAGTGCTAAGTATGGGGGATTTGGGGGAGCCTATAAGTCTATTTGCTGAGTCATTAGCAGCCATTGATTGGCCCTCCTTGGTACTAGCTTGGGTGGAGAGGGGGGTTGGGCGCTGATCATATGTATATAAATTCAGTCTCTAGGGCATTATCCTGGTTGATAGGGCAATGTCACTGTCCCTTGCCTCTGCCATTAATGAGTGGCCTTTAAAACCTTTAAAAACGAAACAGATTTTTCTTCCTTCTCTTTTGAACGTTTTCTGAGACGTATGTAAACAATATATCACCAAAAAAAAAAAAAAAAAATACAAAATGAAATAAATACGAAAAAAAAACTTTAAAAAAGAAACATAATTCCTTCCTTCTCTTTTGAACGTTTTTTGAGACGGATGTAAACAATATATCACCAAAAAAAAAAAAAAAAAAAAAATACAAAATTAAATAAATACGAAAAAAAAAAATGTAAAAAAGAAACATAATTTCCTTCCTTCTCTTTTGAACGTTTTCTGAGACGTATGTAAACAATATATCACCCCCCCCCCAAAAAAAAAAAATAATTAAATAAATACAAAAAAGAAAAAAAAAAAAACATCTCCCGCAAATAAACTAACGATAAGCAAGCGAGAACACATAAGGCATGACGCACTAAAGCGACTATCAGCTCATCTATTTACAAATAAACTTTTGGGTTTAAACAGAGAGATACAAAACGCTAAAGCGGAAGTATCGTAGAGCATGTCATTAATGCAAGATAGGAATTAGGAATGTTGGCACATGATATCGAGTTCATGTAAATGTTTATTAAAGGCATCAGCTGGTTTATGAATGTAAATAAGTAAATACATATATACACACACAGATATATATATATATATATATATATATATATATATATATATATATATGTATATATATATATATATATATATATATATATATATATATATATATATATATATATATATATATATATATATATAGAGAGAGAGAGAGAGAGAGAGAGAGAGAGAGAGAGAGAGAGAGAGAGAGAGAGAGAGAGAGAGAGAGAGAGAGAGAGAAAATATCATTAAGAAAATATTTGACCTGGTATAGGTATTTTAACAGAATCACTGCTTTGTTTAAAGGTTTAAAGGCCACTCATGAATGGCAGAGGCAAGGGACAATTACATTGTCCTATCAAGTAGGACAATGTCCTAGATACTGACCATATACAGTATACTATGATCAGCGCCGAAGCCCCTCTCCATCCAAGCTATGACCAAGGAGGGCAAGGCAATGGCTGCAGATGACTCAGCCGATAGGCCTATAGGCTCCCCCAAAGCCCCCATCCTTAGGCCACAAGGATGGTATGGTTGCAGCGACCAAAGGAACTAACGAGCTTGAGCGGGACTCGAACCTAGTCTGGCGATCATCAGGCAAAGACGTTGCCAACAGGCCACCACAATCCTTTGTGGTCCCCTGCAGTATGAAATTGCTCACGAAGCAATGATTATTTTAAATCAGTGCAGTTCCATACTTGTCCATTTCCAACGTTCAAACAACTTGTTAACTTTGTTCGAAAATTGTTGTGCAGTGTCACCTTTCAAAACTCTACTGCTACCGATTCAGGTCCTTTAAAAAGACAATTTTTAACACAGTTAAAATCTTCTGTTTTCAACACAGTTAAAATCTGCTGTTTTCTCTGGTGTCAGTCGATGATATATCCGGTGTTAAATTGTTAAGCATTTTCATCTTTGAAATGTCTACTGCTATTCCTTCAAGTCCTTTAAAAAGACATGTTAACAAAGTTAAAATATGCTGTTTACTCCTGTGTCAATTGATGATATACACTGAGTGATTTACATGAAGTAAAGCTGTTAAAATGTTAAGCCTTTTCACATTTGAAATGTCTACAACTATACATTCAAGTCATTTAAAAAAACTTTTTAACACACTTAAAATCTGGTGTTTCCTCTGTGTCAGTTGATGATCATATATCATCATCTCCTACGCCCATTGACGCAAAATGCCTCCGTTAGATTTCGCCAGTCGTCTCTATCTTGAACTTTTAATTCAATACCTCTCGATTCATCATCTCCTACTTCAAGCTTCATAGTTCTCTGCCATGTAGGCCTGGGTCTTCCAACTCTTCTAGTGCCTTTGGAGCCCATCTGAACGTTTAGTGAAGTAATCACTCTTGGGGAGTGCGATATACATTAAGTGATTTTACCTGAAGCGACGGTGTTAAAACTATGCTCCTAACCTCAGCTTTTCATTCTGCTGTTGTTGTCAGTCGTCTATATCTTGAACTTTTAATTCAATACCTCTCAATTCATCATCTCCTACTTCAAGCTTCATAGTCCTCAACCATGTAGGCCTGGGTTTTCCAACTCTTCTAGTGCCTTGGGGAGCCCATCTGAACGTTTGGTGAACTAATCTCTCTTGGGGAGTGCGAAGAGCATGCCCAAACCATCTCCACATATGGGACTCGAGTAATCTTTCTTATAGTTTCATTTCTAATCCTGTCCTACCATGTAGGCCTTGGTCTTCCAACTCTTCTAGTGCCTTGTGGACCCCATCTGAACGTTTGGTGAACTAATCTCTCTTGGGGAGTGCGAAGAGCATGCTCAAACCATCTCTACATATGGCACTCGAGTAATCTTTCTTATAGTTTCATTTCTAATCCTGTCCTACCATGTAGGCCTTGGTCCTCCAACTCTTCTAGTGCCTTGTGGACCCCATCTGAACGTTTGGTGAAGTAATCTCTCTTGTGGAGTGTGATATATACTAAGTGATTTTACCTGAAGCGACGGTGTTAAAACTATGCTCCAAACCTCAGCTTTCCATTCTGCAGCTTAACCGTAAATCGTTGCTGGTAAGCGTCCTGTCGTCGCACTTTTCATTAAAAACTGGAAGCTTACGCAGATGTACTCTAATTACAGACAACGCCATTCCAGAGGTATGTTTCTGTTTTTCCAATTCCAGCTCCAACTGCAACCTTTTAAAGTTCAGCTGCTATATTACCTCTTGTTTCATTTTCTCTTTCTCTTGCTCCTTTTTTTACATTTCTTTGGCTTCTTTTTATCTTCTTTTTATCTATCTTTTGCTTTTTCTCTCTCGTATTGTAATGTTTTTTTTTTTTTTTTGCTCTTTCTTCTCTGTCTCTTTCTCATCAATTTTCCTCTTTGACTTTTCTTTCTGCATGTTCTACAGTTGTTTAATATATTACAATTAGAGTTGCAAAATTTTTAAATGGCCTTGCTTTTACCAATTTATAGTCACAATTTATAGTTACAATTTATAGTTACAAAACCATTAAAAAGTTTGCAGTTACTAACCTACTGAAGAAACCCAAATTCGCAAGTTAGCATTGAATAATAAATAAAAAGGTAACTGAAATTACAAAAAGTAGTTACCGATCATTTAAATATTTAGGAAATGTGATCTCTTATACAGGATCTTTAGGATTGGAGTTTAAGAAATGTTAAGGTCATAGGTCAAGATCAAGGTCGAGAAATAAGCTGCCGTGGCGGAGGACTTTGGTCTACTGAGTGCCCATCTATTTTAGCTATGTTATGTTAGGTATTCATAAATTAAACATAATAAATGTTGGCGTACGGATCACGAAAGTAAAAGCAATTTGCAGAAGATTTCTACACTTTTGAGCAGTGCACCGATACTGACTCACGTTAGCGCTGATTTACACATATGTGTAAGAAGTATAGTACTCCAGTTTGCTGTGTAAAAAGAAGCTGATGCAGAATTTTAGTCTTGTGGGTTGACTGGACGAACTAGAATATCCCGTAGGTTTGTGGTGGCCTTGTGGTAGCATCCTTGCCTGTTGTTTGCCAGACTGGGGTTTTTGTACCGCGCTCAAACTCGTTAGTTCCTATGGTCGTTGCAACCTCACTATATTTGTGAGCTAAGAATAGGGATTTGGGGGAGCCCAAGGTCTATCTGCTTTTTCATCAACAGGCATTGCCTGGCCCTCCTTATTCTTACCTTGGGTAGAGAGGGGCCTTGGGCGGTGATCATATGTAATATGGTCAGTCTCTAGGGCTTGATAGGGCAATGTCACTGCCCCTTGCCTCTGCCATTCATGAACGGGCTTTAGTTTTGAAACTGGTGTTAACATGGCATCTTGAAGTCAGCAGAAGTGACCTATATTGGCCATGAAACTTGTCAGAATTGAAATGTAATAAAAATTGTTATTCAAATAATTTTTTTTTTTTTTTTTTTACTGGATTAACTGTTACTTGTAAAAAGTATTTTCGATGTAGACCCATTCAGTAGAATCAAAACTGCCAGAGAGTGTAGGAGAAAAATTCAAGGTTGATAGCCTTTGTCAATCTAACTGTTATTGCTGAATGGAGGCTGTTCTACAGCCGTTAGGGAGGGGAGAAAGAGACGGTTTAGATAGCACAATTCCTTTTTCCTAAAAGACTCTTCAAAATATAAAACTCCTTTTTCTTTATCCCATCTCTCTCTCTCTCTCTCTCTCTCTCTCCTCTCTCTCTCTCTCTCTCTCTCTCCTCTCTCTCTCTCTCTCTCATAATCACTTTAAATATAATCATTACCGAATAGAATAATTGATAAGAATGATTAGCGGTTTCGTTGGTTGAATTGAAGGTTTTTGTGTTAAATAGTTAAAATAACAATGTTTTGGGACTAGAAACGAAAACAAAGATAGATATTACTACTACAGTACTAGATATCAAATAGCTATTTCTCTTTGCATGTGCAATACACATACAATCATCTGAAGTAATATTAAAGCTTTATGAAAAAACACACAGGCTATATATATATATATATATATATATATATATATATATATATATATATATATATATTTATATATATATGCACACACATATATGTATATATATATATATATATATATATATATATATATATATATATATATATATATATATATATATATATATATGATATATAAGCTCTCGTTATAATGCGTCCAGTCATCTTTTTCAATCTAAAGATATGACGTATATAAATATACAATGAAATGTAGACATTATCTATCTATCTATCTATCTATCTATCTATCTATATATATGTATATATATATATATATATATATATATATATATATATATATATATATATATATACATATCATAAATACAATGTCAGCCATTAGCAAAGCATAGACTTAAGAAAATATATTGTATGTAAAAGAACGAATGTGCAATTTTTGAGCCTTTACTACCAAAATGAGAGAGAGAGAGAGAGAGAGAGAGAGAGAGAGAGAGAGAGAGAGAGAGAGAGAGAGAGAGAGAGAGAGAGAGAGAGAGAGCTTAGCTAGCAGGACTGCAGTTTGCACACCGCCTCTATCGTTTCAGTAAATTTCAAGTAATTACAGGGCAAAGCTCTTTGGTTCCATAAGAGAAGTCGAAATACACCAAAGACTACCCAAGTTTTTATGGCGCTAAATCAAATATCAATTAACTTATACTCTCTAACCTCATGCCTACCATTAGTTACCAACAGAGTTCCTGAGCATAGAATTTCTGATTTTAGTTTCGTGATATTAGATTTTTTATTTACATTCCTTTACTTTTATACATTCCATCTAAGTACGTCTAGATTTATGAAAAAAATGACGGAGGAATGATTTTAGAAAATTGTCTCTTTCGAAAGAATTTTATCACCAACTATGATACAAAGTATAAAAATAACCGTTTTCGAGCTGTTTGTAAAAAGCCTTATCTAGGATGAAAGAAATTTAATACTAACTTTAATATAAGATATACAAATCGCCGTTTTCAAGCAGTTTATGCGTAATAGGAATTATCTAGGAGAACAAAATTAAGGATTAGTAAATAACACTCACGAATCATTTACATATTTTACCCACATAAGATATACGTAGATATTTATAAGTATATAATGTTTATATATATTATGATTGTTTTAAGTATAGTTTCTATCCATTTCTGTTTTTTATTTCATAATGAATATTCAATAAAGTTTAGTAAATAAAAGTGATTAAATGTTTTTATTATCTAAACGTAATTAGCACTACCCAATTATTCACAGAATATTTCTATTTAATGAGATTAAAATACATTTTTATCATTCAGAGAGTATAAAGTAAGGATGCTAAATATGATGTATTGATTTGTCTGTATTCGATTAAGTTTATCTTTAAATTTATTACAAAATTTTTACATAAAACTTTATGAAATTTGGCAGGAAAATTCTCCACCGGCTCATTACTATTATATTTATCTTCAGTGTCATAAAGTGAAAAACTTAATAAAATCATAAAAAAACTAAGATAGGAAATATTTAAAGGTTTAAAGGTTGCTCATGAATAGCAGAGGCAAGGGACAGTGGCATTGCCCTATCAAGCCCGACAATACCTTAGAGACTGACCATATATACATATGATCAACGCGCAAGCCCCCTCTCCAACCAAGCTAGGACCAGGGAGGATCAGATAATGGCTGCTGATGACTCAACAGATAGACTTATAGGCTCCCCCAAACACCCCACCTTAGCTCACAAGGTTGGTAGGGTTGCAGACACTGATGGCACTAACGAGACTGAGTGGGACTTGAACCTCCGACTGGCAAACACCAGGCAGAGACGTTACCAACCAGGCCACATTTACATTGATTAAAATCACGAATGTTAGTGATATATATTCATCATAAAATAACCACATGTTACAAACTAACAATTCAGCTATTATGGTGGAGATAGGTTTATTTCAAGTCTAAGAACAGATTCCCGAATTCGACAGGAATATGTACTGTGACTTGTCATAAACTTTTATCTCTCTTGACAGCTCAGGTGGTAGAGTCCTCGCAGGCATAGTTTTGGCTGAGAAGACATGGGTTCGAATCCCTGCTCAGCCAGAAACTATTACCAAAAATGAATTCCAGTGGATATATATTCCCAAGGTAGAATTTGGCATTAAATGCCAGTGTGGTTGATATATATATATATATATATATATATATATATATATATATATATATATATATATATATTATATATATATATATGTATATATGCATATATATGTATATATATATGTATATATATATAATTTATGTATACATATTTATATTTATATATTTATATATATATATATATATATATATATATATTTATATTTATATATATATTTACATGTATATATTTATATATATACATATATATACAAATATAAATAAATATATATATATATATATATATATATATATATATATATATATATATATATATATATATATATATATATATATATATATATGTGTGTGTGTGTGTGTGTGTATTCATATATATAATTTATGTATACATATTTATATTTATATATTCATATATATATATATATATATATATTTATATATTCATATATATATATATATATATATATATATATATATATATATA
>NC_090726.1:38690680-38695680 GCF_036898095.1 Palaemon carinicauda | reverse complement strand
AGGTAGTCTTTAATAACTAGTAATCAATTGGTCAAATATATTAACTCTATGATCGCACTGTTATTACACGAACGAGGCTAGTAGAGCAGTAATTAGAATTTACGTTTGTTAATATTTTTTATCATGTTACTAAACATGCTTCTTGAATAATTTCTATCGAAGTAGTATGAAAATAACACGAAAAATTGTAACAAGTATTATATTTTCATGATATTAAAGTGTAAAATCCACAGGTAACAGGAAAGGAAAAGATCAGGTACCAAGCGCTTGCGTGTATTATGTACACTTCTTTTTACCCTGGAGAAGTGTACATAATACACGAAAGCGCTTGGTACCTGGTCGTTTCCTTTCCTGTTTCCTGTGGATTTTACACTTTAATATCTGTCACGTGCAGTTTTGTGACTGATAAGGTTTCATGATATATAATTTACCTCATAACTAAAGACAACTAAAGTTATTTCCTGATTGCATGTTGAATTTCATATGGACAGCATAATGCACAGCTTCCTAGAAACATATACAGCACATATCTAATGGGTAAATGACGCTTAGCACTGACGACTCGAGTTGTTAGTTATTGCTTATGGAATAGTTTCCTATAAATATATACTTTTTTCTTTGTTTGCCTGTCATTAAATGACTCCTAACGCAAGCTGATAGCTATAGCTTATAGAATACTTTCCTATAGATATATTATTCTTTGTTTACCTGTCATATATATATATATATATATATATATATATATATATACATATATACATATATATATGTATATATATACATATATATATATATATATATATATATATATATATATGTATGTATATATATACATATATATATATATATATATATATATATATATATATATATATATATATATATGTATGTATATATATACATATATATACATATGAATATATATATGTATATATATGTATATATATATATATATATATATATGTGTGTGTGTGTGTGTGTGTATGTGTGTGTGTCTGTGTATCACTTTACCATTAATGCACCAAAATTTATATGTATTATTTCACCAATGACAAAATTTTAGTATAGCTAACCAAAGTCTAGTTTGCATCGTCAAGTCAATTTGCTGATTTATCATACTTTCACTACAATTGAGTTAATTTTCAAGTATGAAAGAATCATAAATACACTGAGT
This sequence comes from Palaemon carinicauda, assembly GCF_036898095.1. Classification (NCBI taxonomy): domain Eukaryota; kingdom Metazoa; phylum Arthropoda; class Malacostraca; order Decapoda; family Palaemonidae; genus Palaemon; species Palaemon carinicauda. Next base: position 38,694,506 of record NC_090726.1, on the reverse strand, counting down.
CATTCTCAAACATGAAAGAATCAGAAATACACTGGGTTCATTCCCAAACATGAAAGAATCATAAATGCACTGAAGTCATTTTCAAACATAAAAGAGTCATAGATACTCCGAGTTATTCTCAAACATGAAAGAATCATAGATAAATGGAGTTAATTCTCAAACATGAAAGAATGATAAATACAGTGAGTTCATTCTCATTTATAAAAGAATCATATATATATATATATATATATATATATATATATATATATATATATATATATATATATATATATATATATATATATATATATATATATATATATATATATATATATACTGAGTTCTTTCTCAAACATGAAAGATTCACAAGTACACCGAGTTCATTTTAAAACATGAAAGAATCATAAATACACTGAGTTCATTCTCAAATATGAAAGAATCATAAATACACCGAGTTCATTTTCAAACATGAAAGAATCATAAATACTGTATTGATCTCGCTTCCAAGGCACCGGCAGGATATGAGGATCGCCCAGAAACCGTAAAATAGTGTTTGATGGTTCCTTTAACTTTCCTTTTGGAAGTTGCTGTTGGTTTAACGAACCTCGTTCGCAGGATATGCTTCCTGCATTTGTTGCTTTCCCTCTGGCTCTTTTGCATATATATATATATATATATATATATATATATATATATATATATATATATATATATGTGTGTGTGTGTGTGTGTATACATAAATTTGTACATAAATATATATATGTATATATACATATATAAGTATACATCTATCTATCTATCTATCTATCTATATATATATATATAAATATATATATATATATATATATATATATATATATATGTATACTTATATATGTATATATACATATATATATATATTTATGTATAAATTTATGTATACAGTATATATATATATATATATATATATATATATATATATATATATATATATATATATATATACATATATAAATAAATATATATACATATACAAGTGTATGTGTTTGTGTGCATATTTGTATATATAACTGTGTGTGCAGTTGTATATGATAATCCTCTTCATATCACATAAAAAAAAGTATGAAATGAACCCGGTTACTCGCATATCCTTGGGAAGTCAAACTTATTAACCCTTTAATCTCTTTGATAATACAGTCATGAAACAGTCCTTTGTCCGTGCTTTATAAATATTAATGGCGTATGAAATGCTTTAGAGGCATGACCAGAATATTCATGACATTGCCCTATTTAAGCAGGCTGAAATATTCTCTTTGTGGATGTCCTTGCATTATTGCATGTTAAGCTATAAGGTGGTCTTTAATAACTGAGAATCAAATGGCTAATCAGGTCTATGTTTACTTAACTAGAGAAATTTGGCTATTCGGTTTTTTTTTTTTTTTTTTTTTTTTTTTTTTTTTTTTTTTTTTTAATAATTGTACAAGCTAGCAAGATAGAAAATAATTTTAAACATGAACTATGCTTTTCAAAGCAAATTATTCGTTTGTTCCACAAGGTATACTGCTAAAAATTTACTGTGAAAACGATAAAAAGAAAGCTAGCAAGATAGAAAATAATTTTAAACATGAACTATGCTTATCAAAGCAAACTATTCGTGTGTTCCACAAGGTATACTGCTAAAAATTTACCGTAAAAAAAAACGGTAAAAATCCTGAAATAAATGCTGCCAGCCATTTAACGTTTTAAAAAACGAATAAAGAAGTGATATAACGTTCCCCCACCCATATAAGTCGGTAAAAACGTATGGTAAAAATTACGGTTGCCTATATTTTACTGAAATACGGTTGGGAGTAGTATATTTTTACTGAAAATTCCGTCATCCACCCGTAAAAGTTAATAAGAAAGTAGATAAAATTACGGTCGCCTGTATTTTACTGAAATACGTCTAAGAACAGTATATTTTTACGGAAAATTCTGTCATCCACCCGTAACAGTTAATAACAAAGTATGGTAAAAATTACGGTCGCCTATATTTTGCTGAAATACAGTTCAGAACAGTATATTTTTACGGAAAATTTTGTCATCCACCCGTGAAACTTAATAACAAAGTATGGTAAAAATAACAATCGCCTGCATTTCACTGAAATACGGTTAAGAACAGTATATTTTTCACGGAGAATTTCCGATTAAAATTACGTTTTGTTAACAGTGTAATTACTGTAAAAAGTAACGGATATCACAGCTTAACCATTGAGTGTTCTAAAGCATTTTTCCCCAGCTCTATCAGTCTTTTTTGCGATGATTAAAACTATTGTCGACTATATTTACTGATTAAAAAAAAGAGCGATGTGGTAAAAAAACAATGCATATGACGACACATTTTAAAACAAATCGTTAATACATTCATCATGATTATCATAAGAACTTTTACTTTTTTTAATGAACTTGGTTTTTATGTCATATATTTCCATTAACCTTCACCTTTATCAAGTGCATTTGGAAAAAATAGTTTCTATTATTTCTATTGGGTGTGGTAGCCATTTATACATATATATATATATATATATATATATATATATATATATATATATATATATATATATATATATATATCTATCTATATATATATATATATATATACATATATATACATATATATATTATATATTTATATATACATATATATATATATATATATATATATATATATATATATATATATATATATATACTGTATATATATACATATATATATATATATATATATATATATATATATATATATATATATATGTAAATATGTGCAAATATATATATATATACATATATATATATACTGTATATACATATATATATATATATATATATATATATATATATATATATATATATATATATATATATATATACATATCTATATACACACATATATATATATATATATATATATATATATATATATATATATATATATATATACATATATATATATGTATATGCATATTATATATATATATATATATATATATATATATATTTTTTATATATAAATATATATATATATATTTATATATTTATATATATATACATATATATATATTTATATATATACATACATATATATATGCATATATATAAATATATATGTATATATATATATATATATCCATATATATATATATAAATATATATATATATATATATATATATATATATATATATATATATATATATATATATATATATATATATATATATATATATACATAAAGGAAATCTCGGAAAAAATTACGATCCAAAACATATTTTTCTTCTTCATTGCGATTTTCTTTCGAAATGTGACATCTACGCTGTCGGTATCATCTTAAAAGAATATCGTTGACGAAGTTAGGATAGAATGAACTCCTCAAACTCGAAGTTTTGACAGTAACTCAAACTTACGAATTCATAAACACAACCTCCTCCTCGTCTTTAAGGTGCTCCTTGGACGCAACAAGTTATATTTTTTCTCCTTAAAGTCACAATCTGTTTGACTTGTGATCATCAAAAAGATTTTACGATTTTCTTTTTGTTGGGTAAAAATGTAAAGGATTTTTTTTTTTCACCTGTAGGAAAGATTTGTTTGTGTTTCGGTTTGTCATATGAGTTTCTTCTGGGTAAGAATGCTTTAAATTGACGAGACTGTGATAGAGCTATTTGAATTAAATAGTAATGGGGATTATATATATATATATATATATATATATATATATATATATATATATATATATATATATATATATATATATACACATATATGTATATATATACTGTTTATATATATATATATATATATATATATATATATATATATATATATATATAT
>NC_090726.1:38680680-38688180 GCF_036898095.1 Palaemon carinicauda | reverse complement strand
TACACTCCTTGAATTAGAAGCAAGTGACTTCCTATGTGCCAACAAACCCATAAAAACTCAAGTGCCAGCTTCACTTCTTGACTTGCCAAGCGAGACATTATTTCACCTACGAGTATGATTGGTGGGAACCTTGCCACTAAATAAAGAGTACAGGGATCGATCCCATAGTGAGGTATGAATTTGTTTTATATTGAAGACAATAACACGTTGATTGATTGGGAGTAATTTGACCAAAATGCAATTAATTTTTTTAGTGGGGAGGGGGAGGGGTAGGGATGTAGGGTAACATTCCCTGACAAATTCAAATTAAAATAATTCATTGACAAAATAAGGGTCAAAAGGAGCTGTTAGTCTTGCTAGAAAGTCCACTCTTTCTCTAATTTACATAAATGAACACAAGCTAAGTACAGGTGTAAAACTTAGTTATAATTTACATAAACCAAAAAATACATTTAGTTACAGATATTTTTTTACGAATGAAAACAGCTTCTACATAAATTAACACAAACCTTATATAATTATTTTACAGAACTGAAATTAGTTGATACTTATAGTTGTAATTTTCATAAAACAAACATTCTAGTAAAGTCCCTAAGTTTCAAATTAAATAGACATTTGTTATGATTGATAACATTGGCACGTCAAATTGAGTTAACATGTTTGAAATAACCGAAATTCTTTTTCAAGGTCTAAAGGTTAAAGGTCGCTCATGAGTGGCAGAGGAAAGGGACAGTGACATTGCCCTAGCAAGCAGCGCAGTGCCCTAGAGACTGACCATATATCATATGATCAGTGCCCAAGCTCCCTATCCACCCAAGCTAGGACCAGGGAGGACCAGACAGTCGCTGCTGATGACTCAACAGACACACCTATAGGCTACCCCAAAACCCCCAACCTTAACTCACAAGGATGGTAAGGTTGCAGACGCTAAAGGCACTAACGAGTCTGAGCGGGACTCGAACCCCCGTCTGGGAAACACCAGGCACAGACGTTAGCAATCAGGCCACAACATTCTATAACCTTTTCACATAAAAGGAGAGGTATTTCTTATAATGTACATAGAAAACCCACGCAAGACAGTGGTGGCAATAGGTTAACCCTTGGAGAGTAGTTAGCCCTTTTGTTTTGACATTTTAAATTAAGACGATAATTGATATTGCATTTGAAGTGTAGTGTTTGTGCAGCTTTAGTGTGGTTTGCTTCCATAAGTTTCGATATTTTGATTTTTGTAGTGATGTTTTGATATTTAGTTTAGCAAGTTGTTTTGAACTTTAAACATATAGTAGATCGTAGCTGTTCTGGACATAGGAAAGCTAACGTTGACTATATCTAATGTTACTTTCTCCTACGATTTATGCTCTCATCAATTTCCTTAAAACTTTAATACCTGTACCAAATGGAAGAGACATACCATAAAGAATATAATTAAAATAATGAGAACATACAAACGTTGCAATTAATATGCCAAATCGATTAGTCGTCATCAATTGATTACCCATGAAATTATTCCTTCTGTGACTGATTTTTATTTGAATAGCGTGCCATCGTAAAGTCTTTTTTGCAGTTTCATAAATAATTCGGTGAATTAATGATCTACCAGGGATTTCATGCAAACATATTACAATAAAATGTATCACAGACTCATACATTCTAATTGACTGTTATTCTAGTAAATATATACCTTCATATTTGCAGGTTAATTAATATTCAGGAAAATATTGAACGCCTTGATACCTTTAATATTAGAAACTAACCTGCACTTACTAAAAGAGCTTGAATCTACAACATGATCTTTTTACGTGATACGCTTAAGAGCGAGAGCTGTATAGTTATAGTTTTTAGCTAGGTCGTGCTATACCAAGTTCATCACCCTCATTCTATATGAATCTAGCAAACGATGGTGATCATACCGTTTATCGATATTTTTATAAGAAATCTTTATGTACAACTTGTGTTTGTGGTCAGTTTTTTTTTTATTTTATAATTACAATATGTAATTAAATATATATATATATATATATATATATATATATATATATATATATATATATATATATATATATATATATATATATATATATATATATATATATATATATATATATATATATATATATATATATATACAGTCAGCGCGGATCGCTGTGTCCGGGTAGCGGGCCGGACACAGCGTTCCGCGCAAATCGGATGCATGGGCTTTATCGGGGAAAAAATCGACTGGGACAAATTGACTAATTGGCATCTTTTTATACAAGTTGGCATCTACATATCTGCGTAGGTGGAAGCTAGCCAGTGTGTTTCCTGTAGTCGTGGAGTGAGGTTGTATCAGGTTGAGAGGGCCGAGTTGCAATCGTTCTTTTGTGAGTTCGCGTGGCATTTTTGTGTATCAAACCCCCCCCCCCCCGTGATGTCTAGACCCTGTACAAGTCACGATGACATTGTTAGAGTGATAACCTGTCATAATTTAGGTCAGCAAACGAAGGAAATCGTCAAGAATACTGGCATGAACGAGAGGACAGTGAGGCGCTTGGTGGCGAAGTACAAGGCAGGAGGTAGCGCCGAGGTCCCTTCTCACTCCCAGGCTGGTTCCCCTCCCCGGAAGATTCCTGATCGTACTTTACATATATTAAAGCGAACCCTAGAAGAAAATCCAACATTAACAGCTAAGCAACTTAAAGAACAGAACCCTAAATTGTTGAGCAACGTCAGTGTTCGTACGATTCAGGAAAACCTGTCGAAGCGCCTCGACTTCGAGAAAGTGATCGCGCGAAAGAAGCCCGCTATAACTTTGAAACAAAGGCAGAGGAGGGTTGCTTTTGCCAAGACATATAAGGATTGGACGTTGGAGCAGTGGCGTAGTGTCTTGTGGAGTGACGAAGCGACCTTTTGTGTGAGTGAGACGACCGGGAAAAAAGTGTGGCAGCAAAAGGGGTCAGATCCTCTTAAGCCTAATCTCACGGCCAAGACAGTTAAGCACCCAGCATCGCTTATGGTCTGGGGTTCGTTTGCCTACGGTGGTGCCCCAAGCCTTGTTGTTTTGCCTAAAGGCATAACGGTTAATGCTGACCGCTATTTGAACATTTTAAAAGACAATTTAGCGGATTGTTTTGCGGCTACAGGAGCTGAAATTTTTCAGCAGGACGGTGCCCCTTGCCATACGGCTAAAAAAGTGAAAAAGTGGCTGGAAAATCGCGAAGTGAACTATATTCCTGATTGGCCAGGTCAAAGTCCTGATATTTCACCCATTGAGAACCTTTGGGCGATAGTTAAAGCCCGCATTCGTAAAGAAGTGACGACAAACGTGACACTTCTCGAGGCGGCGCTCCATAAGGTGTGGGCGGAAATACCTGCCGAAATACTCCAAAACCTCGCCGATAGTGTTCCTCGACGACTTTTGAAGGTCAAGAAGAGGAAAGGCTACCCTATAGACAAGTAGCAGGGATATTGGTGAGTGTTCAAATAAATTTTTATTGATTTATATTGTGTATTAGTGAAGATATGGGGGGGGGGACCAAAATGAATGCACGGCGGATGCTGCCCGGACACAGCGATCCGCGCTGACTGTATATATGTATGAATGTACATATATATATATATATATATATATATATATATATATATATATATGTATGAATGTATATATATATAAATATATATATATATCTATATATATATTTATATATATATATATATATATATATATATATATACATATATATATATATATATATATATATATATATATATATATATATATATATATATATATATATATATATATATATATAGATATAGATATATATATACATGTATATATATATATATATATATATATATATATATATATATATATATATATATATATATATATATATATACAGTTAAAATGGAACCTCGCTCTGGGGAAGGGTACCCTGTGCCTCCATAACTGCACGTCGAGTTCCTGTACTTACCGCCCCCCCCCCGGTCTCTGCCATCTGTCCCAACGCTACCTGTTTGGTTACAGTGTTGTTTAAATCAGTAAGAAATCGATCTTTTGAATATGAGTGTTACACGTATTAATATGGATTATCTAATATCCCGTTTATGATATAAGTTAATAATAATAATTTTAAAAGTGTCAATAATAATAGTGATAATTTAAAAATCAGTAATAATAATAATAATAATAATAATAATAATAATAATAATAATAATAATAATAATAATAATAATAATTCTATATAAACTATTAAAATTATTATTTACGAAAGTTATTAAAATGATCATGTTTATGTGTAATTCGTAAAGCCTCCTTGAATATATTAAAAAAATTATCTTCATTGCTACAATCAGGATTAGAGTAATTGTAGTTGTAATTGTTTGATATGTAATTAATCACACATTTCTAAAGCAATCATAATTGTAATATCATATTTATATTTAATGGTAATTGTAACTGTAAAGCGTAATTCTTTATCTATATGTAATGACAAATTGTATCAGGAAATATCTACCTTCCAAAAACTTCTCTCTTGTATAAGGTTAAGCTATATAAAACGAACGAACGAACTCATGTTGAACTCCAATAGAGAGGTGTTTGAGTTGGTACCCAGTAGCTAGTTTTTAGAGAGTTTCAATAACCTAACTACTAGAAGTGTTTAAAACGATTGAAGAACATTGGGAGTTAAATGGCAGGACAGAATTAGAAATGAAACTATAAGAGAGATTACTCGAGTGCCTTATGTGGATGAGTTCATGGTGAGGGGTAGATGGAGATGGTTATGGCATACTCTTCACACTCCCCAAGAGAGATTAGTATACTAAACTTTTAACTGGGCTCCACAAGGCACTAGAGGAGTTAGAAGACCTAGGCCTACATGGCTGGGGACTATGAAACTGGAAGTAGGAGATGATGAATGTAGAAGTATTGAATTAAAAGGTCAAGATAGAGACGACTGGCGAAATGTAACTAAGACCCTTTACGTCAATAGGCGTAGGAGGAGATGATGATGATGAATTTTAGCCTAAGTTTTTGCTACAGTTTTTTTTTTTTTTTTTTTTTTTTTTTTTTTTTTTTTTTTTTTTTAGCCTTGCGTTTTGATTTTCAGTTATATTCTCTTATAAGCATTATGATTTTCCACACGATTAAGATACTAATAATTTATAAGAATTCTCTTCATAGGAAGAAAAGTCTTTTTTATAGTTTATATATGAAAGATCTGTTTTAATGTTGCTACTTTTCTTAATATATTTTATTCTAATTTGTTCATTACGTCTCTGTTAGTTAATTTATATCCTTATTTCCTTTCCTCACTGGGCTATTTTTCCCCGTTTGAGCCCTTTGGCTTATGGCCTCCAGCTTTTACAACTAGTGCTGTAGCTTAGGTGATAATAATAATAATAATAATAATAATAATAATAATAATAATAATAATCTGTATTTGCAACTGTAATTGAAATTTAGAGGAACCAAAAATTAATCATGATTTTCATAATTGCATTATGGTATATTTCATCCCTTTTAATTATAGTTATAATTATAATTTGATAAGAGGACATGTAATTGCAATTATAAAAGGACATGATGCATATGTAATTACTTTGAGCCTGTTACTGAGTCATTTCATGAAAACTCCCCCACACCCCCTCGGGCCTTCCTAAACCTGAGAGTTCTGGGTTTCATGTAATAGAAAAGTAGAGGGACCCTCAGTAGAGCGCATACCTCCGCTGTGGCAGCTTATTCTTAGACCTTTTGCCAAACCTTGTCCTTCACCTTTGACCTTTGGGTTGCTGTGGCCTGATTAGTAACGTTTCTGCCTGGTGTTTGCCAGCAGGCGGTTCGAGTCCCGCTCAGACTCGTTAGTGCTATTAGTGTCTGCAACCTTACCCTCCTTGTGAGCTAAGGTTGAGGGGTTTGGGGGAGCCTATAGGTAAATCTTCTGAGTCATCAGCAGCCACTGCCTGGCCCTCCCTGGTCATAGCTTGAGTGGAGAGGAGACTTGGGCACTAATCATATTATATATGGTCAGTCTCTAGGGCATTGTCCTGATTGCTAGGGCAATGTCACTGTCCCTTGCCTCTGCCATTCATGAGTGACCTTTAATATTTGTTATTTGGCGTGGATTTTCATACACTCAAATATGAACCAAGTTTGAAGTCTGTGACAACGATGTCCAAAGTTATGGTTGATTACTTGAATTGGACATTTTGACTGTGACCTTGACCTTTGACCTTGACCTTCCAAAACTGATATTAATATTAAATTATTATGAATTGATGCTATTTAATTAGTGTCAAGTGATCTTACTTGGATAATAACTAGAGGAAAATTCTGTAAAATAAGAGTGCTGCTTATACTGTATAGCCTGAGAAATTTCTTTTTATTAAAACATTGCACACATTTAATCTATAATAAACACAATATCCACCAAATCCTCTATTGAACTACTTTACAATAATGCATAGGATGAAAGAAAATTAAGATAGAAAAATATTCAAGTTATTAAATGTAATACATATCAGATATAATTTAGTTAAGGATATTACGTTAAACTTGAAATTTTGCATACTTCATGAAACATTTTACTATATTTATACAATTGCTTACCTTGAATATGTGGCGAATTAATCGAATCCAATAAATTATTACTTTTATTTCGTAATTAAACTTCTCATTTCTATGAGAGAAAGATTTAGAAAGAGGGAGAGGAATAAACTACCATTTATGCTAATTAGCATTTCTGCTACTTCAATCTGACTTAATATGTTAATGATTGCTTCGAATTTGATATGATAAGAATGCAGACATAATCATTTAATATTAAGAATGAATTTACCATCTTCGCCAGCAAGGCCAAGGGTGATAAGGATAACATAATAATCACGAAGTTCTCCTTAAAGATAATCAAAGCAAGTCTTATGAAGCCATTAACATATTTCTAATTCATATCGATATAAATCTCATAATGAATATTGTTGAGGAATAATGGTGAGGAGGGAGTGAGGAGGGCTTGGGAGGAGCCTTTTATGTGGGGAAGATCAAGATGGAGGCGGAGAATTAGATGGTGAGATAAGGTGAAGGATGATATGGAGAGAAGAGGTTTGGTGAAAGAGGATACCTTTGATGGAAGGCATTGGAGAGGGCGCATCAGGTAACCGACCCCTTAATGTAGGGATAATGGTGGGAAAGATCGAGAGGGAGGCAGAGAATTAGATGGCTAGATAAGGTGAAGGATGATATGGAGCAAAGAGGTTTGATGAAAAAGGATCCCTTTGATGGAAGGCACTGGAGAGGGCACATCAGGCAACCGACCCCTTAATGTAGGGATAACAGTGGGAAAGAAGATGGAGGCAGAGAATTAGATGGCGAGATAGGGTGAAGGATGATATGGAGAGAAGAGGTTTGCTGGAAGAGGATGCCTTTGATAGAAGGCATTGGAGAGGGCGCATCAGGCAACCGACCCCTTAATGTAGGAATAATGGTGGGAAAAAAGAGGGAGGCAGAGAAGTAGATGGCGA
>NC_090726.1:38665680-38675680 GCF_036898095.1 Palaemon carinicauda | reverse complement strand
ACTTTGAACTTTGAACTATTATACCTAGTTGACTCTTCAAATGCTACTCATGAATGGCAGAGGCAAGGGATAGTGACATTGCCATTATCAAGCAGGACAATGCCCTAAAGACACCATATATACATTTGATCAGCACCCCAGTCCAGGGTTACCAGTATTGCTAAATGAGAAAAGGCCAACTTCTAATCAACTACAGCTAGCCCATTGGTAAAAAAAGGCCAAAAATATAGCATTTAAGGCCAAACCCTTTTCCATGATGCTACTAAAGGCCAACTAATTTCAAAAGGGCCAACCCATTGGTAGAAAAAGGCCAAAAATATAGCATCTAAGGCAAAACCTTTTTTCATGATGCTACTAAAGGCCAACTAATTTCGAAAGGGCCAACCCATTGGTAAAAAAAGGCCAAAAATATAGCATTCAAGGCCAAACCTTTTTTCATGATGCTACTAAAGGCCAACTAATTTCAAAAGGGCCAACCCATTGGTAGTAAAAGGCCAAAAATATAGCATCTAAGGCCAAACCTTTTTTCATGATGCTACTAAAGGCCAACTAATTTCAAAAGGGCCAACCCATTGGTAAAAAAGGCCAAAAAATATAGCATCTAAGGCCAAACCTTTTTTCCATGATGCTACTAAAGACCAACTAATTTGAAAAAGGGCCAACCCATTGGTAGAAAAAGGCCAAAAATATAGCATCTAAGGCCAAACCTTTTTTCCATGATGCTACTAAAGACCAACTAATTTGAAAAAGGGCCAACCCATTGGTAGAAAAAGGCCAAAAATATAGCATCTAAGGCCAAACCTTTTTTCATGATGCTACTAAAGGCCAACTAATTTCAAAAAGGGCCAACCCATTGGTAGAAAAGGGCCAAAAATATAGCATTTAAGGCCAAATCTTCTTTTCATGATGCTACTAAAGGCCAACTAATTTAAAAAAGGGCCAACCCATTGGTAAAAAAAGGCCAAAAATATAGCATCTAATGTCAAACCTTTTTTCATGATGCTACTAAAGGCCAAATAATTTCAAAAGGGCCAAATTTAAGGCTTTTGTCCTGAAAAAGGCCGACCTGGCAACCCTGCTCTCCACCCAAGCTAGGACAAGAGAGGGACAGGCCTTTCCAAAAGAGTTTGGTTATTACACAGTTTTAACCAAGGTGTAGAGACCAGGGTGTTTATGTAACGAGAAATATGGTGTTTAGTCTGATGGCATATGATGTACGGAAAGCCCAAGTACCTTTGTTGACTCTTCAGTGGTATAAGTGATAAGTGGCCTTCCAAAAAGCGTTTGATTCAAGAGGCAAGTATCGCGTAACTGTTTAATATCCAGTTTTAACCAAGGTGTAGAGATCAGGATGAATATAATATGTATTATTATTATTATTATTATTATTATTATTATTATTATTATTATTATTATTATTATTATTATTATTATTATTATTATTACTTGCTAAGCTACAACCCTAGTTGGAAAAGCAGGATGCTATAAGCCCGGGGGCTCCAACAGGGAAAATAGCCCAGCGAGGACAGGAAACAAGGAAAAGTAAAATATTTCAACAACAGTAACAACATCAAAGCCCAAGATTCTCACTTACCTTAAAGCATTAAGATCTTAGTAAAATAGAATTCCCTTTTTTTTCATTAAGATGGTCAACTAAGTTTAATATGGGATTTTATCAGATTAACAGTGTTTAGCTAATACCGCCAGGAGAGCAATGAATCATATTTTTATCCGTTAATAAATAATAATACTCTTGTGATTGAAGGAAAGCATAGCCAAGCACTTCCTTCACGTACTTTATGAAACTCCCATGTTTCAGTAACGCTTCATTTCCATTTCCTATTTTTCTAACAAAATGTAAAGTATCTTATTTTCTTCTGGCTTCCTCAAACTGAAAGAGAAAAGTTTTTTTTTCTTTATTTTCTTTATTTTTTTTTTTTGCAATAGCCTCTCATTTGAAAATCAATAACATCCTGAACAACTCATTTGTTCTTCTTTTCCATTCATGAAAAATCTACAACAAAATCAACATTATATATGAAATGTCAGTGTTATTATCATTATTATTATTATTATTATTATTATTATTATTATTATTATCATTATTATTATTATTATCATTATTATTATTATTATTACTTGCTAAGCTAGAACCCTAGTTGGAAAAGCAGGGTGCTATAAACCCGAGGGCTCCAACAGGGAATTTAGCCCTGTGAGGAAAGGAATAAGGAAACTACAAGAGAAGTAATTAACAATTAGAATAGAATATTTTAAGAACAATAACCACATTAATATAAATATTTCATTTGTTAACTATAAATAAGTATGTCTGTCAATAATTGTATATAATATGGAAACAATAATGAAAATAGTAACCACAAAATATATTAAAAATCATATTCAAATTTAGAAGCCTAATAAATAATTACAATAATAATTAAAATAATAAACTATGAAATATGTAATAGTTTTCCCCAACCTAAGGAATATAAATTAGTTGAATTTCGACTATAGTATCACTATTTAAATTCCACTTTAAAGAGACCAAAGAAATATCCTCTTCGAAAAACATTAAATCCGGTTTAAAGAGCAGTTTCAAGACTTCTTGATTTTGGAATCACCCCATAAAAGGTCTCGAGAGTAAACGCTAAAGATATAAGCCGAAGGAAGAGAAGATTTCTTTTCGAACAAATTAACCTTTTTTAATCAACTTTAGCTTCTTATAATTATGTAATTTGATTCGTTTTATTAAAGGCTATGAAGTATACTTATTCAAGCCATTTATTGAGTCGATTAAAGTACATTATTTAAATATTACTGTTCCTAGAATATTCTATTTTTCCTTGTTTCCTTTCTTCACTGGTCTGTTTTTCCTGTTGGAGCTCCTGGGCTTATAGCATCCTGCTTTTCCATCTAGGGTTGTAGCATAGCAAATAATAATAATAATAATAATAATAATATGTCACTGTCTTGAAATATTCAATTTTTCCTTATTTCCTTTCTTCACTGGGCTGTTTTCCCTGTTGGAGCTCCTGGGCTTATAGCATCCTGCTTTTCCATCTAGGGTTGTAGCATAGCAAGCAATAATAATAGTAATAATAATAATAATAATAATAATAATAATAATGATAATAATAATAATAATGATGATGATAATAATAATAATAATAATAATAAAAAAAAGTGTCACTTGCATTATCTAAAGATATAAGCCGAAGGAAGAGAAGATTTCTTTTCGAACAAATTAACATTTTCAATTCAACTTCAGCTTCATATAAGTATGAGATAAATTCGTCTTATAAAAGACTATGAAGAAAGCTTATTCAAGCCATTTCTCGAATAGGGTAAAGTGCATTATTTCATATATAAATGTTATTTGCAATATCCGTATTACAAATCATAACATTTAAAACCTAAGCGAGTAAATAAACACGGTTATTTTAATTTTTTTCTAGATACTACAGATTAAAATTCAATACATCGTAATCCTTTGATGACAAGAGATAATCCTTCGCAAGAATAATTCTTTAACAACGAGGATAAAAGCATTCACTAGAGGTATGGTTGTTCTTTTCCTTTTATCGTTTTATTTTTCTTTATTATTTCTCCCATTGCCAAATTGGAGCTTCCTATAAGATACTACCGCTAGAGAGTTATGGGGTCCTTTGACTGGTCAGCCAGTACCACAGTGGATCCTTCTCTCTGGTTACGGTTCTTTTCCCTTTGCCTACACATACAAAGAATAGTCTGGCCTATTATGTACAGATTCTCCTCTATTCTCATACACTTGACAACACTGAGATTACCAAACAATTCTTCTTCACCCAAGGAGTTAACTACTGCACCGTAATTGTTCAGAGACTACTTTCCTCTTGGTAAGGGTAGAAGAGACTCTTTAGCTATGGTAAGCAGCTCTTCTAGGAGAAGGACACTCCAATACCATCATTCTCTAGTCTTGGGTAGTGCCATAACCTCTGTACCATAGTCTTCCACTGTCTTTGGTTAAAGTTCTCTTGCTTGAGGATACACTCAGGCACACTACTCTGTCTGGTTTTTCTTCCTCATGTTTTGTTAAAGTTTTTTATAGTTTATATAGGAAATATTTATTTTAGTGTTGTTACTGTTCTTGGAATATTTTATTTTTCTTTGTTTCCTTTTCTCACTGGGCTATTTTCCCTGTTGGGGCCCCTAGGCTTATAGCATCCTGCTTTTCCAACTGGGGTTGTGGTTGGCAAATTATCATAATAATAATAATAATAATAATAATAATAATAATAATAATAATAATAATAGATTAAATGTATTCTACAAATGAGGAAAGGATTATGATCACCACATCATCTTATTTTTTTTTTTATTGAGTGGGATTTTATTTTTGGACATGGTATTAAAATGTGGTACACTGTTAAAAAGACTGTAATTTTAATCGGAATTTCTCTGTAAAAATATATACTGTTCTCAGCCGTATTTCAATAAAATACAGGCGACCGTGATTTTTACCCTCCTTTGTCATTAATTTTTACGGGATGGTGACCGTAATATCACTCCTTTACGTCAATATATCCGTTTTTAAAACGGCAAATGCCTGGCAACATTTATTCCAGATTTTTACCGTTTTTTAATGAAAATTTTTAACAGTGTACTGTTTGTTAGACCAGTTATACTTAATGAATTCAATAATTCCAACTCATTTGGTTAGAATAGTTTTTGTTTTTAATTTTTTGAGTTTACAGCGTTAGAAAATACCGTAATTTTAATTGGAAATTCTCCGTAAAAATATAATGCTCTCAACCCCATTCCTGTAAAATACAGGCGTCCGTAATTTTACCCTACTTTGTTATAATCTTTTACGGGCTGGTGATCGTAATATCACTCCTTAACGTGAATATATCCGTATCTAAAACGGCAAATGCCTGGCAACATTTATTCCATATCTTTTTTTTTTCTTTTTTTTTTTTTTACGGCAAATTTTTAACTGCGTATATAAGATTTTCACCAGACTTCCACCGGGTTGAACTATGTTACATGTCTTATAATCACTTTAGCTGTTCGCGCAATCTCCCATATATGTATGAGGTTTCTCATTAATTTTTCATAACACGATACGTGCGGAAATAAATTATGCTCTGGAGCTCCTGTTTCATCACGGAAGTAATTCCTGGACGTAAATGAGGAAGAAGGTAAATCCAATTGAATAGCCTTTTTTTTTATACGAAGTCAATTACCCTCTACGAATTATAACACAATTAAGCTACGGCTTCCATCTTATTAGGCAGTGCTAAAAATCGGCAGTAGAAACTCGAGTGTTTGATAAAGATGCTGATTATATTCTTTAGGTAGAGTGATAAGATATGGATTCATGTGTAATATCATTCAAGTAGAAAATATTACATTAGTTTTAGCGTTTCAAAAGATGTGTAATCATAGATGTTAGATTAACATACTGCCGCGTTAAATAATAATAATCATAATAATAATAATAATGGTAATTGTTTACAACACCACGCTCACCATTTACTCCAAAATAATGCAATCCTGCAGTTCTCACCTTCTTGCACAGTAATTAGGTGGTTATTTAAATTCTTGGAAAGCAATAATTAGCAAGATATGTTGAAGAGGGGGGGGGGCGGGTTATAAAAAGAAAATAGCTCGGTTTCCTCACTAAACGACTTGGAACTCACATGTCAACATAGTCAACCAAACAGAATTCGTGATGCCAGTGTACATAAACAGAAGTTCGTAATGCCAGCGTACATTTGATACACTGTATATTCAAAATATACTTAATTAAAAGTGGATTAATTACTCAAAAGTGTCCATAAAATATGCAATTTACAAATAGTGACACTTTTGAGTAATCACTCAATTTTTTTTTGGTGTATTTTAAATATACAGTATATCAAATGTACGCTGGCATCACGAACTTCTGTTTATGTATGCTGGCATCACGAATTCTGTTTGGTTGACTATGTTGACATGTCAGTTGCAAGTCGTTTAGTGAGGAAAACGAGCTATTTTCTTTTTATAAACCCTTCCCCCCTCTTCAACATATCTTGCTAATTATTGCCTTCCCAGAATTTAAATAACCACCTAATTACTGTGCAAGAAGATGAGAACTGCTGGATTGCATTATTTTGGAGTAATTGGAGAGCGTAGTGTTGTAAAAAAATTCCATAATAATAATAATAATAATAATAATAATAATAATAATAATAATAATAAAGAAGTCTATTATGTTTTTCTCGTGTAAATATAACACGTATGAATTAGCACAATGGATTTTTTTTTTAGTTTATATTAAGAAGCGTATAGGAAATATTATTAGAATAATGATTTAGAAATTCGGTCCAAATTACATTTGAAGATAGTAAAATAACATTCATAAATAATTATTAAAAACTATATAAGAAAGGAGGAATAGTTTACTAGATATCAATGGCAACTAAAAGAAAAAATCCATTTGTACCACTGCTTTGATCTCCGTTAAATCCAAGTATCGTTTATATATGTTAATCCTAATCCTTACCTGGGTAAAATTCTTTGTGTTAGAATCATATCTGTCAATGGAAATGTACACGTGCTGGAAAGGTCTACAAACGGATTATTTGTAAGTAGAGAGCAGCTGATATTATCCTCAGTAGCATATACTTTGACAGAAAGGGCAGTCGCTATAAAAAAAATTAATTAATCTTGTAGTTAAGTCATAACATATTCCAGGGCTAGAGGGGCACTCGGTAGAACGCAGACCTCCACTACAGCAGCTTATTTCTCGAAGCTTTGTTCGATCGTGACCTTTACCTTTGACCTTACCATGTATTAATTGGGGTGGATTTTCATAGACTCAAATATGAAATAAGTTTGAAGTCTCTGTAACAACAATGTCTAAAATTATGGTTGATTACGTGAATTAGACATTTTGCTTCACAGTGACCTTGACCTTTGATCTTGACCTTCCAAAATTTCTTCATTTCCAAGCATATACATAAAGATTAATCCCTGCAAGTTTCATTGCTCTAGGATTAAAATTGTGGCCAGGGAGCTTTTCACAATGAAACAAACAAACACACAAACAGGGGCGTAAACATAACCTCACTCCAACTTCGTTGGCGGGGGTAATTATAGACGTGGAAGGTCTTTTCACATTTAGCATGGTGAGTTTATAAAGCTAATGAATATAAAGGACGATACATAATGGAAAGTGGAAGAATGTAATTTGTAGTAGGAAGAATAATTGATCATGTAGCTTAGCAACTAATAATAATAATAATAATGATAATAATAATAATAATAATAATAATAATAATAATAATAATAATAATAATAATAATAATAATAATAATAATAATAATAAATGCAGGAGAGATAGGATTGTAAGGAATGCCTTTATGAGGGAGGGATATATTCATTCCTCTTTGCCTTATCACAGATAAATCATATGTTGATAAAGTCGACTGTAAGAATCATAAGCGAAAAAGATTTGTTATTACGTCTTTAAAGTTGTATACTCTAATTTTGGTCGAAAAAGTTAGATATTTAAGTCAGAGAGGCAGACCCTTTGCTATCCGTGTAGACACCTCAGGATTGAGTAGGTAAATGGACGGATAAGTTTGCTTAAAGCAAATGGGAGTTACAAAAAAAAAAAAAAACACCTAAAAACATAAAAGACAACTTATATATTGAAAGACGAGTCATAACGTATTAATGGCAATTAGTTTGATTACTTTTCATCACAAATATAAAAAAAAAATATCTAGTGATACGTATTTTTTAATCTAGTCATTTAATTTCGATAATGAATTCTGATATAGTCTGATAATGAAAAGAATTTTTCTACACCATTTGTCAGATTTTTGTTTTATGCTTTATAGATAAACCGGAAAATTAACACACAGACGAATGGATACTTAATTACTTGTTTCACTATGTAGTTCACTGTTCTGAGTAATCAGGAATTCCAAATGACTGATTAATTTAATACCTTGACTTCAAATTAAAGATTATTATTTGTGTCAGGGACCCCCACCCCCCTCTATTCCACCTGTATTAATATTTACAAGATAATTAAAAATGTAAAAATGTTTTGTTGCCTTGCTGGTCATTCTGTGAATCTTGAAAATTTTTCTTCTATTTTTGTAGTGATTTTTTTTTCATAATTTTAAAAGTATTAATTAGAAGAGCCTTTAAGTGAGGGCACTGTTAAACATGCTAAATCAGCACATTATCTTACGAAACAAGGTTTTTATCTACGTCATTTTCTGACACTGATGTGTTGAGGGCTCTTACTATATATATATATATATATATATATATATATATATATATATATATATATATATATATATATATATATATATATATATATATATATATATAAGAAAATATATTAGTGTTTGTGTAAGTGATTTCCATGAGTTTTGGTGAGGATTTTTAATAGTATGTGAATACCCCCGCCGTCTTAGTGTTGCATAAGTAATTTTTGTAATACATATTATCTGTAATTTACACATAGTTATCATATCTTTGAGCCCAAAAATCAGAGGAATAATTGTTGGAATTATGAATTTGTGATGCATTAATTAAAAAATACCATCGAAGTATGTTTAGTAATTACACACTTCAAATTTAAATATAATTCGAGTGTTTCTACTCTTGTCAAAAGATGGCAGCACGCTCTCCTGGTTATATTCTTGTGAATAATTCTATCCAATTAGAAAACTGTGATAGATTGATACTAAAGTAGAGACATGTGGAGCAGGTATAAATTATATTCAGTTCGAATTAAGTAGGCTATTTTGTGCTATTTTTTAAACCAAAATGACGTCATGGAAGGTTCCAGAATGCAAGGATTAAAGAGCTCTACACATTGTTTATTTTCATGGCCAATAGATGGCCTTACCAGTAGAGTACCAAATTGCCAATTACCCCCATCATCCAATCATTCTAATTTTCATTACTTCATTTTTTGTTGCTGTTTGGGTACAAAATTGCTATAAATCAGACGCACGTGAACTTGATGTTCCTTTTTATCTGGCCATAATTAGGAAATTACAAATTTCATAATAAATGTCACAAAAATATTTCCTTTGCAAACAATCGTTAGTTCAATTACATTTGGGGGTCATGGGGTCACCAGATAGTGCCAAATGTACTGAACTCGGTGAGACAATCAAGGAATTACACAGTTATTTGAGCTATTTTTTAATTATTTTATTATGAAACTGAAAGGTAATTGATATGTTTTATGGTATAATATGTATTATTAGCAAAAACTACCTAAAATAACGATTTTGTTACATTCCGAAAGGCATAATGACACAGATTCCTCTAGCCTCCCTCCCTTACATCGTAACGAGTTTTACTTCACTGCCAATAGATGGCATCAGAGGTACCTAATTCCAACTAATACAGTGTATTATTTGACGAACACGTGTGGCCAAAAATTGAGGTAGGAAGGTAGAGGCTAGAGTACCGGCAGTTGGTAAATTGTCCAACAATCGTTTCCTTATTAGGAATGAATATTTTTGTTAGAAAATGGTGTGAGTTTTTCATATGCTATCGGAAGCAACCCGAGTTTACTCTTAAAAGTGTTTAGTGATTCCTTTTTTCATCAGAACACATGCATGATAAGTCATTTCCGTGTACAAATGACCAAGGTAACAAGCATCAGCGTAGTTAAGCTTGGTGGGACGAGTTTGGGACAGCGCTGCCAAATGGAATTTCATTGAATGGAGAATATCATTATTCATTACAGATGCAAGTAATTTAAGGAGTAATAGTTATATGTCAGAAGGTGCGTGACTATGGTGTAATTTGAAGTTCTTATATTCAGCGTGATCAACATAGACAAAATGAATAATGAAAAAGATATTTGTCACATTTCTGTGTCTTCGCCAACGCCTGGGTGTGTTACGTCATCCACTTGCGAATTTGAGTTTGTTAATAAGGGCGTCACAGAGTGTAAATCAATTATAAAATAAACCCTATCATCATTTCCTTAGTC
>NC_090726.1:38633180-38660680 GCF_036898095.1 Palaemon carinicauda | reverse complement strand
TAGGATTACGATTTATTGAGCTTTAATCCGCAGTATCTAAAGTGATTAAAAACAGTTTTTTGTTTTGCCACTGTTTGTGAAACCAGTCATGTCCTTCCATATAAATGTTTCAAGCTACTTTTATATAGGAAATAATGTGTTGTTTTTTGTCAATCTATAAATAGCTGGAATAACTATTCATGATAGTATTTTATTGAATGGTTTAAATCGTCTAATATTTGTGATGGCTTATTGAAAACGTCCCTGCTTGTTTATCGCTAGACTGGGGTTCGGGTCCCCTTCAAACTCTTTAGTTCTTTTGGTCGTTGCAACCCCACCGTCCTTATGAGCTAAGAATGAAGGTTTGGGGGAGTCTGTGGGTCTAACTAATGAGTCATCACCAGCCATTGCCTGGCCCTCCCGGGTCCCAGGTTGGATGGAGAAGGGCTTGTGTGTTGATCATATGTATATGGTCAGTTTCTAAGGCATTGTCCTGTTAGCTAGGAGCAATGTCACTGTCCCTTGCCTCTGCCATTCATGAGTGGCCTTTAAACCTTTAAATGAGAATTAGGTAGAAAAGATATCTCCAATTCCTTCCCTTTATTTCTTTGGGGTTTACTCTTGGGACCTTTTTGGGGTGCTTCCAGAAACAGGCTGTCTTAAAACTGCTCTTTAAACCGAATTTAATGCTTTTCCTAGAGGGTATTTCTTTGGTCTCTTCCAAACAAATTAAATAGTGATAATGTAGCCTAAATTCAGCAATGTTATCTTCCATCGACTACTGGAAATTATTACATAATTCATTTTAAGATAATTATTACCGTTTGTATTTTATTATCTTAAATTCAATTATAGATTGGACTATAAGCTTGCTCTTACCTTTATGTAGTTCAGCATCGGATTAGAGGAAATGAATTTATTTAATCACAATTGATCGACTTTAATTACTTTTGATCTGATATCAAATGAAAGTCTTATAGGTGTTATATAAAGAAAACTATTCAAATTGAGAAAATTATTATAATAATTTCAAATATTAGAACTATGTACTAAGAGAATAATCGTTTTGCAAAATTTGCTTTAAATAAAATAGCTTATAACTAAAATTTCATGGAAATGACACTTATTTTCTGTTTCATATAGAAATAGAATAAAAGGGAATTAAACTGTAAAGGTTTTTAAAAGAAAAAAAAAATGTATTTCGTAAAGCTATAAATGCTGACTATCCTAAAATAAGTTTCTAAATACACTCGTATGATTTCAGTAATCAATTTGTCGTATAAGAATGGTTCTTCAATAGAAATACTTAAGGGTAGCAATCGATAACAGTAGTTTTCAGTTTCATAAAAAAAAAAAATAAAAAAAAACCACTGAATTCCTTTACAATTTTATTGTATCCTCCACATTTAGAACTTACTCTATTAAGAAAATAAACATTTACAGTAACTATAGAGTGAAAAGGGTTGAAAAATGGGACGAGTGAGCAAATAAAAAACATTTTTTTTTTTCATTGTTTCACGTGTGTTATTGCTCAGCATCGCCGATTCAATCTCCAGACAAATTCTGCAAGAAATGACTGACAACGAGACGCATAGCGTACGCTGATAATTGTTTATGGAGAGAGAGAGAGAGAGAGAGAGAGAGAGAGAGAGAGAGAGAGAGAGAGAGAGAGAGAGAGTTACAAGGGATTTTGGATGTCTCACAGACTTTTTAGTCCATTAGCGGAGACTCCATTTTTGCTCTTTGGTAGAGCGATTTAGTTTAAGCATTTAGAGAGTTCTTATGATCATGTCTAATTTATTCTTAACCTGGGAGAGAGAGAGAGAGAGAGAGAGAGAGAGAGAGAGAGAGAGGAGAGAGAGAGAGAGAGAGAGAGAGAGAGAGTTACAAGGGATTTTTGATGTCTCAAAGACTTTTTAGTCCATTTTTGCTCTTTGGTAGAGCGACTTAGTTTAAGCATTTAGAGAGTTCTTATGATCTTGTCTAATTTATTCTTGAACTGAGAGAGAGAGAGAGAGAGAGAGAGAGAGAGAGAGAGAGAGAGAGAGAGAGAGAGAGAGAGAGAGAGAGAGAGAGTGTTACAAGGGATTTTAGATATCTCAAAGACTTTTTAGTCCATTAGCAGAGACTCCATTTTTGCTCTTTGGTAGTGCGATTTAGTTTAAGCATTTAGAGAGTTCTTATGATCTTGTCTAACTTATTTTTGAAATGAGAGAGAGAGAGAGAGAGAGAGAGAGAGAGAGAGAGAGAGAGAGAGAGAGAGAGAGCTCGAACAGGATGGTAGTATACTACTGAGCAGAATGCAAGTCCCCCAAGCTCTGCTAATTCCATCAAACATTTTAATTGCCTTTGACAACTTAGAAACTTCTACGAAATAACTGTACCAGTTTATGGAGGATTTAAGAAAGGTGCCTTCAATTTAGAGTCCTAGGCCCTGAATCAGAATGGTGCAATTTTTACATATATACGATAAATACTCGATTTTACCTCCGCCAACGATGTCGGGAAGAGGTTATGCTTTCGCCATTGTTTGTCTGTTTGTATGTGAACAGTTTCTCTGGTTGTTTTTGTGGGAACATTTTGTCTGTTTGTTTGTGTTGTGAGAAGAGCTTCTTGGCTACAATTTTACTCATAGAGTACTGAAACTTGCAGGTATTAATTGCTATGTTGAGACGTGGAAGTGATTAAATTTTGAAAGTCTTAGGTCAAAGGTCAAGATTATCTGTTTGTTTGCTAGTGAACAACTTCCTGGTTACAATTTTACTCATAGAGTAGTGAAACTTTCAGGGATTAATTGTTATGTTGAGACGTGAAAGGGATTAAATTTTGAAAGTCATAGGTTAAAGGTCAAGGTCAAGGTCAAGCAAAAGATCGAGAAGTGAGCCGCCGTCGCGGAGCTCTGCACTCTACTGAATGCCCCTCTAGTTCTAAACAATGTTTTACCACCTCATTGAAAGACCGACAAAATAATTTCTGAGCCTAATGTATCGCCCTAACGCATTAAAATACCCTAGTACAATATCGAATAATAGTCCTGCACTCAATCATCTGTTGATAACGTCCTTGCCTGTTGATCACCAGATTGGGGTTCGAGTCCCGCTCAAACTTACTATTTCCTTTGAATGCTGCAACCTCACCATCCTTGTGAGCTAAGGATGGGGGTTTTGAGGGAGCCTGTAGGTCTACCTGCTGCTGAGTCATCAGCAGCCATTGCCTGCCCCTCCTCGGTCTTAGCTTGGGTGGAGAGGGGGCTTGGGCGCTGATCATATGTATATATGGTCAATATATAGGGTATTATAATGCTTGATAGGGCAATGTCAGTATCCCTCGCCTCTGCAATTCATGAGTGGCCTTTAAACCTTTAAAACATGACCTTCATCAAACTACTACACTTGGTTATGAAAATCAAGAATCAAATGTACGCATGATTTCTCATCTAATTCCCTTTAACGCCATACACATTAGGTACAGTTGGCTCCATTAATTCCGGTACACTTCACGGGAAGCTAATCTGACGTCAGTGTACCGGAATTAGTGAAGCCAACTGTACATTCTCCATAAATAATCATCAATGTAACTTCCTCAAGAATAGGATACGCAGGTGTGAGTCTCAAGCTTTTGGGTCCTGTTCTTGAAAGAATATAGTGTTTTTGTCATCTAAATTTTAGTCCATCCGCTGCCTTGGGCAGAACATTTCATTTACCACAGTAGGTGGTTCAATACAAAATCAATCATTCTGCTGTAAAAGTCATTGTTATTATTATTATTATTATTATTATTATTATTATTATTATTATTATTATTATTATTATTATTATTATTATTATTATTATGTTAAATAAGTTTATGGGCCAATTTCATCCGAACCTATTAAAGTTTATATTCTATTCTAATTTTTAGCTAGTAACATGAAGCAATATTCACATCTATTCATATATTTATTTCTATGAATTTAAATTATTAGTTGCGTTAAAAAAACAAATAAAAATAAAACGAGATGACAATATATTTATATCTATGAATTTATATTATTAGTTGCGTAAAAAGAAAAAAAAAAAAAAAACAGGTGACAATCACTCATGCTATAAACGCTGTTATTAATCATGACACGATTAAAAAATTCCTAATTCATTTATCGCCATGATAGATCACGCTCATGATATGAGTTTTTTTTTTTTTTTTTTTTTTTTTTTTTTTTTTGTGCAAATGACCTAACCTTTAATTTTGCAATCATGCGTGAAATAATATAATTCTTTGTTTTGTATGATTGATTGAATTATTTATAAATTTCCAAAATATCTTTCATGAATTAGTTTGTTAATTCAATTGTCTTGTAGCAGAAATAATCCTTCAGTGATATTTCATCATCATCATCATCATCATCATCATCGTCCTCATCATCATCATCATCATCATCATCATCTCCTACGCCTATTGAAGCAAAGGGCCTCTGCTAGATTTCACCAGTCGTCTTGATCTCGAGCTTTTCAATCAATACTTATCCATCCATCAATTACTTTACCCTTCATAGTCCTCATCAATATAGGCCTGGGTCTTCCAATTCTTCTAGTGCCTTGTGTGGACAAGTTGAAAGTTTGGTGAAGTAATCTGTCTTGGGGAGTGCGAAGAGCATGCCCAAACCTTCTCCATCTACCCCTCACCATGATCTCATTCATATATGGTACAGAATAATCTCTTTTATAGTTTCATTACTAATCCTGTCCTGCAATTTAACTCCCAACATACTTCTGAGTGCTTTGTTTTCAAATCTACAAAACCTGTTGGATATTGTTTGATTGTCATACCACGACTCATATTCATACAGTAACACCGATCTCATTAAACTGATATATAGACTGTTTTTTATATGTAATTTAAGGCGATTTGTTTTCCAAATTTTACTCAACTTAGCCATTGTCTGATTTGTCATATTTCACTAAATTAATTTTATTACAATAATTATATTGGTCTTGTTAACTAATAGCATATAATGATATGTTTTATATACGATTGCTTAGTTCAAATGTTCTCTATCACTATAGTCAATTTTTTTTAGCGAGGCAGATTTGCACCGACTCCTACGGGTGCCCTTTTAGCTCAGAAACGTTTCCTGCTCGCTGATTGGTTGGACAAGATAATTCTAACCAGTCAGGTAGCAGGAAACTTTTTCCGAGCTAAAAGGGCACCGCTGCGATTCGGTGCAAATGCGTCTCATTAAAAAAAATTGACTATAGTTGTATATCCGATTTTTTCTTATGAGGTTATACTTAACATAGCCATATTATCTGGAGGATAGCTGCGAACCAGGACAGTGTCAATAGTTTGAGGTAATAAAGCAATGTATTCTAAAACACTAGACCCTTATAGACTGTTCAGAGCACTCTCTCTCTCTCTCTCTCTCTCTCTCTCTCTCTCTCTCTCTCTCTCTCTCTCTCTCTCTCTATCTCTCTCTCTCTCTCTCTCTCTCTCTCTCTCTCTCTCTCTCTCTCTCTCTCTCTCTCTCTCTCACACACACTAGCTCAAAAAACTATACTTTTAAGGAAACAACGCATCGACATATAAACATTTAAAAAAAAATTAATACTGATACTACTACTACTACTACTACTACTACTACTACTACTACTACTAATAATAATAATAATAATAATAATATAGCTATTTTCATATGTAATTTCAGGCGATTTGATTTCCAAATCTTACGTAACCTAGCCATTTTCTGATTTTCTTTTTTTTTCTTTTTGAATCATTCATCAAACTCAAATTCTAAAGATCCTGTATTAGATATCAGAGATTAGGCAAATGCAATATATATATATATATATATATATATATATATATATATATATATATATATATATATATATATATATATTTATATATATATATATATATATATATATATATATATATATATATATATATATACTTATATATATATATACATATATATATATATATATATATATATATATATATATATATATATATATATAATACACCAGCATCACGAATAGATTTCGAATACTAAACACAATAAGTAATTTATCAAAATTATTAAATACTAAAAAGCTAATCACCCAAATAGTTCAGTTTCCTAGCAATGATAGTATTTGAATACAGAATTTGTATAGCAATAATAATTTCCTAGCAATGATAGTATTTGAATACAGAATTTGTATAGCAATAATAATTTCCTAGCAATGATAGTATTTGAATACAGAATTTGTATAGCAACAATAATTTCCTAGCAATGATAGTATTTGAATACAGAATTTGTATAGCAACAATAATTTCCTAGCAATGATAGTATTTGAATACAGAATTTGTATAGCAACAATAATTTCCTAGCAATGATAGTATTTGAATACAGAATTTGTATAGCAAACATAATTTCCTAGCAATGATAGTATTTGAATACAGAATTTGTATAGCAACAATAATTTCCTAGCAATGATAGTATTTGAATACAGAATTTGTATAGTAACAATAATTTCCTAGCAATGATAGTATTTGAATACAGAATTTGTATAGTAACAATAATTTCCTAGCAATGATAGTATTTGAATACAGAATTTGTATAGTAACAATAATTTCCTAGCAATGATAGTATTTGAATACAGAATTTGTATAGTAATAATAATTTCCTAGCAATGATAATATTTGAATACAGAATTTGTATAGCAATAATAATTTCCTAGCAATGATAGTATTTGAATACAGAATTTTTATAGTGATAATATTAACAAACACTCGGTATGACAGCATTACTACAATTTACCAGTATTACAGAAACGATTTTCATAATTATGGCTCACTTACTTCGACAAGTATTACTCACATTCATTCGATCACAGAACAAATTTCATATCTGTAATCATGTGTGATAATCTTCTGATTAGAATTCTTTGATATGATTAATTATAATATTCATAGCCGTTAATACCAATCTCTATTCTAATTACGCTGATAATTATCCTACAAATTAAATAATCATCGAGAAATTATCAATCAAAAGTATGTAAAAGCAAAGTTGTTATTGAAGTCGTTATAAGCGAAAGGATTTGACACTTGGTTCAAAGGACAAGAGACGAGGACTAATATTCCTTATTATATTTAAATGACGAAGGATTTGACACTTTGTTCAAAGGACAAGAGACGAGGACTAATATTCTTTATTATATTTAAATGACGAAGGATTTGACACTTTGTTCAAAGGACAATAACCGAGGACTAATATTCTTTATTATATTTAAATGACGAAGGATTTGACACTTTGTTCAAAGGACAAGAGACGAGGACTAATATTCTTTATTATATTTAAATGACGAAGGATTTGACACTTTGTTCAAAGGACAGGAGACGAGGACTAATATTCTTTATTATATTTAAATGACGAAGGATTTGACACTTTGTTCAAAGGACAGGAGACGAGGACTAATATTCTTTATTATATTTAAATGACGAAGGATTTGACACTGTTCAAAGGGACAAGACAGAAGACTAATATTCTTTATTATATTTAAATGACGGATTTTATATGTATGAAAAGCAAATTATTCTTTATATGACATGAAATTATTAAATAAATTTCATATGTACACTAATGTGTGCTTGGTATAGGGGCGTTATGGCCGAATGTTGATATTGCGCTGAATTCTAATGTTAATTTTAGGTTAGGATCAGTTTAGTATAGCATTATTCCATATTATTAATATAGAGTTTAAAATTATTTATATATATATATATATATATATATATTTATATATATATATATATATATATATATATATATATATATATATATATATATATATATATATATATATATGTATATATATATATATATATATATATATATAAATATATATATATATATATATATATATATATATATATATATATATATATATATATATATATATACTGTATATAAATATACTAAACCCAGCCATGGATGTAATGCCGTGCCGGTGTACCGGTTTCAAATTACCCCCTCCAAATCTTACCCCCCGGTAATTTGAAACCGGATTCAAACTACCGGGAGGTAACTTGATACCGGTTTCAAGCTACCCCCGGGGGTAATTTGAAACCGGTTTTATGCTACCCCCCTGGTTTCAAATTACCCCCCTCGTTTTTGCGCAGGATCTCATCATTTATGAATATTAATAAATTGCTTTTGATCAGGGTCAACACAATCATTAGGTAATATGTATATACATGTACTGTTTCACCAGTTGGTATCGTTTATTAACATCCAGCCTTTATCCGTCTTATGTTTATATCTTAGCTAATAAATGTCGGATATTCCATTATCAGTCATGGGCGCATATTTGACCGAGACAGGAAGACGAGGTGAAATTTGATTTTGACGGTTATTTTTTCCATTATTTGAAATAATTCATAATTATATTGCAAGCAAATATTATATAAGGTATAATCAACATATTGATCATAAGTATATATGTATATATATATATATATATATATATATATATATATATACACACACACATATATATATATATATATATATATATATATACTGTATATATCTATGTATCTATCTATATATATATATATATATATATATATATATATATATATATATATATATATATATATACTGTATATATATGTATCTATATATATACACACACACACACACACACACATATATATATATATATATATATATATATATATATATATATATATATATATATATATATATATGTATTTGTATGTATGTTGTAAATACTATATCATTCATGATATCTGTAAATAATTGACACTTTTAATAAAGCAAGATTGTAAGCAATTATAACAGTTTTAATAAAACATGGTACAGTACATGCTGTTTGCTTCTACTGTACTTACATTGGTTGTTTGTATACGAAAACACCTGGACTACGGAAAAGTCGTTACACTTTATAGCCCTCTATGGATGACATTGAACACAGCTTGTGTTAATCTCACAACTGTTGTTACTGATTTTAGCCTAAAGGCAGGCAGCTGTGTGTTATCATGGGCTAAATCAAATCCTATTTAAACCATCTTCCAGAATAGTAAGTGATGGATTCGTGTATGGATTTTTTTTCTCTGTTGTTGATCTCGAAATGGAAAATTATTGAAAAACGGTGTCATAAAATGTTAAAGAATTTTACCTGAAATGTATCATAAAGAAAAAAAAGACCTCGCCACATGGTCACCTGTACATTTCCATGCGGTTTATATAACACTTCTGCCCCTTTGTCATAGCTCCATTCTTTCTTATTACTCATTTCATCAAATGACAAAACAACAATACCTAGTAATCGAGACTTCATACCATCTTTAATGTCCTCTGGTTTAAAATGAATCGAGCTAACAGTAGCTTACACAACGTTAATTCTGTCTGCACGACGACATGCATGTTGGTAATTTATATTTGAGCTTTTATTTTTTACGTGCATAGCATCCAAATACTACGAAGTTACTATGCATTATCACTGACAGAATAAATGAATAAACAAAAAGATATATGGACACAAGGAGTTCTATTGTTATATTGCATCTATGGGTATAGTCAAACCATTTTATGAGCAAACTCGGAGCCCAATAGCGGCATTGCCAATTCTCTTGGGTCATTTTCAAAGCACACCTGGCTTAGCCGCTTTAATCTATGGGCGACCCAAGAATAGGAGAAAAGGGTCAACTAATAAGTCATTCACCCGGATTTGAACGGTCTAAGAATATAATCCTTTAATTTGATACTCTCCCTAAATTGTTTCCTTCGTTCTTTTTGTTTGCAACCACGTGGTGACAAGTTGAAACTCTTAAATATAACAAATAGCAAAATTGTTATAAAACGATTATCATAATAACAGAAATAATCTTAATTTTGATATCAAATGAATTCATTTCTCAATTCTGATTGATTATCAAAAGACAGGATTCTTTACAAAGGATTTAATTAACTATGTTTAATATGGTATATTTACGTAGGTGATTGTATTGTTTTAGAATTTATTTAATTAATCGACAAAATTAATTTCTTTACAACAAAGGTTATATTAGCAAACGTGGTTATGGTGACTTCGTCAGATGAAGTTAGTGCTATCACAAAAGATTCAATAAATTAGTTCATTCAGACCATTTTCATGTCTTCCTTTATAATGTTATCAGTATGCTTAATACCCTTGACCCAATTTACCTTGCAAATCTGAAACAGTAGTTTTTTATAAGTTGGCTGCATCTGTGACACGTTTTATTGTTTGGTCAATTCCAAATTTAACAATTTCATTACCATTTTCCCATGTTTTTTTCTTAATATTTAATTTAGTAAACACTTTACTCCATGTAATGCTAAAACAGGGTTCATTATGATGGTTTTGATTTCAAATATTTTTACGGGTAATATCTATCTTTTTTTACTTAATAATTGTTTTGTATAAAATTAGATGCGTCATAGTTTGTGTTTAATTGAAAGATAAGGCCAGTTAATTGAAAATTAAAAAAAAAAAATAAAATCTCGACAATCACGCGCACACTGAAATAGAATAAAGTTTTACCTCGCCGTGATCACTAAACCTTAAATGAAAGTCTGTAACTTCAAATATTGTGAATTATGGAATTATATGACACTTTAGGTCTTAAATACGAAAATATCAACAATCACACGAACAGAAATAAAATAAAATTTTACCTCGCCTTTATCACAAAACCTTGAATTACAGTCTGTGACTTTTAACGTGTCATATAATTCACTAATACACAATTTTTGGTCTTAAATACAAAATTAAACTACTTTTCCTACTGGTGCAAAGCCAACAATAAATGCATGATACATATTTGCGATGTCACATGAATTATTTATTATTCTGATGAGGGGGTAACTTGAAAACAGAGGGGGTAACTTGAAACCGGTTTCAAACTACCCCCCCGGTAATCTGAAACCGGTTTCAAGTTACCGGGGGGTAATTTGAAACGGGGGGTAACTTGAATCCTTTACACCGGTCCTAAGCCCGGATAAATGGGGAAGGTTAGGGAGGGGCTAACAACCCTTTTCTGTAAAACCTATATTGTTACAGAAACCGTACAAGAAGCAAATAGACCTAGACAACTTGTTGACGACTTGGGAACGAATAGGATTATGAGCTGGAAAAAACCCATAAAGTTTGCTACTTGGAATGTACGAAGTTTGTATAGAGGGGGATTTGTTGATGTACTCGAAAATGAGCTGGAAAGATATAGTATACAAATAGCTGCCCTACAAGAGATAAGATGGCTGGAAGTTGGGAAGTGTGAAACGCATAAGGGGGTCATATACTATAGTGGCAGAGAAGATGAGAGACATGAGGAGGGAGTTGGGTGTTATATTAGTAAAAATATAAGCACTGCAGTTGTGGAGTTTGAGGGTATAAGCAGCAGAATAGCAAGAATAAGGATGACTGCTAAGTGGTTTAAAATCACAGTAATAACATTACATGCCCCTACAGAAGACAGTGAAGAAGATACTAAAGATCAATGGTATGATGAAGTTCAGGAGGTTTTAAACAAGGTACCGGGACACGATATGCTAATAATATTGGGGGATATGAATGCTAAAGTAGGTAAAGAAGTAGCAGCTTTTGCAGGAACTATAGGCACACATAGCTTGCATGAAAGTAGTAATGACAACGGGATTAGACTAGCAACGCTAGCCACAGCATACAATTTAGTAGTAGGGGGCACTCTGTTCCCACACAAAGAAAAGCATAAGGGCACTTGGCTTTCACCTGATGGAAATACAACCAACCAAATTGATCACATTTTAGTCAAAAGGAAATTTAGATCAGCGCTGATGGATGTGAGAGCATACAGGGGAGCAGATTGTGATTCAGATCATTACATGGTGACAGCAAAAATACGTATAAAACTAACAACAAAGAAAAAGAATGGAGGGCAAACATCTAAGATAGCTACTGAGAAACTGAAGGAAGGGGAAACAAGATTACAATATCAGGTTGAAGTAGAGAACAGATTTGCAGCTTTGGAGGTGGATGATGATGTGAGTTGGGACCAAGTAAAGCCTATAGTGCTGGAAGCAGCAGAGAGAACTGTTGGTAGGGTGGGACGACGAAGGGGAGGACAATGGTTTGATGAGGAATGCAGAGAGGCCGCCCAAAGAAGAAGAGAAACAAGATTAAAATGGATAGAGAATAGAGGAAATGCAGAGAGGAGAAGGATATATACAGAGGCAAGAAATGAGGCATGCAGCACTAACAGAAGGAAGAAAAGAATGCTGATCAATAGAGAGCTGGAAGAGATTGAGAGCAATAGCAGACTGGGAAATGTGAGGGCCGAGTTCCATGGAATAAATAAAATCAGGAAGGGATACCAGGCCAGACAAGGAATGGTGCGCAGTAGAAATGGCGATCTTTTAGTAGAGAGTGGGGAAATTGAGGAGAGATGGGTAGAACATTTTAGAACTTTGCTAAATAGAACAGCACCACCTGAACAACCTGCGGAGAATGAAGAAATTTTATTAGGAGAAGATGAAGAGGATCCAACCATAGAGGAAATTCTGGAAATAATAAAACACTTAAAGAATAATAAGTCTGCTGGCCGTGACGAAATTAGTGCAGAACTACTGAAATATGGAGGAAGACAGCTACAAGAAGCAATGGCAAATATAGTGATTGGAATTTGGAGAAGGGAAGAAATGCCTGAGGAGTGGGAGGAGGGACTGTTTGTGCCAATTCACAAGAAAGGTGATAGAACTGAATGTGGGAATTATAGAGGCATTTGTCTCTTAACTGTTGGATATAAGATTGTAGCTAAACTATTATATAATAGACTGAAGAGACATAGTGAGACCATATTAGGAGATTACCAAGCAGGGTTTAGAGCGTCTAGATCAACCATAGACCAAATATTTATTGTAAGGCAGATCCTGGAGAAGTACTGGGAATATGATAAAGAGTCCTGGCATGCCTTTATAGATTTTAAACAGGCATATGACAGTATCCAACGAGAGGCGCTATGGAGAATACTTAGAGAGTTCAGAATACCAGAGAAACTTATACGCCTAATAAAAATGTGTTATAGAAATATGAGAGGCAGAGTACGGATTGGAGGGGAAGTAACAGATCCCTTTGAAGTTGATAGTGGTTTAAAGCAAGGATGTGCACTGTCTACGATTCTTTTTAACCTAGTGCTGGAATGGGTCATGAGACAAACACCACAGGGTAATGGAGTACACCTTGGGGGTACTATGTGTGATAGATTAGCTTATGCTGATGATATTGACTTTTGTGGTGAAAGTATCCAAGAAATTGATAGAAAAATAAGAATTTTTAGAGAAGTTGCAGATCGAGTTGGCCTGGAAATAAATGAGTCTAAAACCAAAATCTTGAAAGTTTCAAGGCAAGAGAGGTTACTGGGTAACATCAGGTGTGGAAACATGGAGTTGGAAGCTGTTGAGGGTTTCAAATACCTTGGCTCAACAGTTACAGTTGAAAATAGAGTAGAGGAAGAGGTCAAATTAAGAATAGCAGCGGCAGCCAGATGTGGTTGGGCTTTAGCCAAAGTTCTCAACAGCAATATCTTATCAAGGAGAACAAAGGTGAACACCTATACAACTATTATTAGACCCGTGTTAACGTATGGCTGTGAAACCTGGAGGCTGACAAGGGATCTGGAACGAAGGTTGGAAGTGTTTGAAAACGGAATCTTGAGAAGGATATGTGGACCGGTCTTTGATGTGGAGATGGGGCAATGGAGAAGAAGGCATAACAATGAACTGAGAGAAATGACAGAAGTACCCCTGATAACAAGCACAATTATGGCACAGAGACTGAGGTGGGCAGGACATGTGGCCAGGACCGATGAGGATAGACTGATAAGCCAGATTACTAGAGGACAACCAGAGGGCAGACGACCTCCAGGAAGACCCCGTATGAGATGGTCTGATAATATAAAAAGGGACATGACAAAGCTTGGAGTGGATGATCCGGGGGATTGGTGGGATTTTGCGCAGGACCGTGGTCGTTGGAAGCTTCTTGTAGCGGCGGCAAAGAGCCATGGAGGCCCGCAGCCAGTGGAGTGAGTGAGTGAGTATATAAATATACTAAGGTCAAGGTCAAGCAAAATGGCCAATTAACGTAACCAGGCATAAGTTTGGACATCATTGTCACAGAGACTTCAAACTTGGTTTGTATTTCAGTGTGTGAAAATCCAAACCAATTATTACATGCTAAGGTCAAAGGTCAAGGTCAAGGTCGAGCAAAAGGTCGAGAAATAAGCTACCAGGGTAAAACTCTATGCTCTACGAGTGCCTCTCTAGTTATATATATATATATTAATCAAGAACTAGAGAAAAAAGCTGACTCGTTCTCAGGCTCTTCCATCAAACTAGAAAAAAAATGTTCCGGCCTTTTCTGTATAAACCAATTAAGGAAAAGGATGATGGAGTGATAAAAAAAAAACTGTTAGTTATTTTAGCCTTCCGGAAGCGTTGATAACGTTGTAGAGGCAATGCTGAAAGTGAAAATGGTGTTGTAGTCATTGATTTTAGCTTTCCGAAAGCGTTGTAAGCGATGTAAAGGCTGTCGACTGCAAGTTTGAACTTTTGAAGTTCTACCGATTCAACTACCTTATTTAAAGGTTAAATATATAGAAATGATCAGCGCCCAAGCCCACTCTCCACCCAAGCTAAGACCAAGAAGGGCAAGGCAATGGCTGCTGTTGACTCACCAGCCGATAGACTTAAAGGCTGCCCTAAAACCCCCATCCTTAGCTCACAAGAATGGTGAGGTTGCAGCCACCAAAGGAACTAACTATTTTGAGCGGGGCTCGAACCCCAGTCTGACGTTCACCAGTCAAGGACGTTACCACATCGGCCGCCACAAGATCATTCCACAACTTGGTCACAGCTGGAATAGAACTTGTTATTTTCAAAGATTTTCCAAAAGAATTGCACGCAATCTCCTATGTAATATAGCAGTAATTTTTCTATATGAATAAAAGATAATTTGCAATAGGGAAAAATTTAATTTGATTCTTTACCATGAAAAGCATTATGGTCGAGTACAAGTATATCAAAGGAATTTAGCCACATGCTCTGAAAAAATGAATTATTTTCAAATATATTTGTGCGCTACCAAAGTATATACCAACACAGCTTGATCGATCTTTGTTTATTAGTCTAATTTTAGTTATATATCTTTAATTATATGCTATTTAAAGGTTGCCGATCCTATGAGCTGTTGTAAATATCCTGTTATTTAGCATGTTTTGATGGAGTACTATTTTCTATGTATAACCCACATTTTTCAATACTGAAATATTAAATATATAAATTTTACTACGTGATCAGAATGACGATCCAACAATACAAGAGCTTACGGATATTATTATTATTATTATTATTATTATTATTATTATTATTATTATTATTATTATTATTATTATTATTATTATTATTATTATTATTCAGCGCCCACGCCCTTGAATTCATGATAATTTCCTGATTAGGTATCTGATTTTATATCACATCCATTTTAAGAGAGAGAGAGAGAGAGAGAGAGAGAGAGAGAGAGAGAGAGAGAGAGAGAGAGAGAGAGAGAGAGAGAGAGAGAGAGAGAGAGAGAGAAGATTGCTCCCTGCAGTTGCAAAAGTTATTTATAGCCCGCAAATCCAACAGTATCTTTCACGCAAAAAGGGTTGTTGTGGCCTCATTGGTAGCGTCTCTGACTGGTGTTTGCCAGACGGGGGTTCGAGTCCTGCTCAGACTCGTTAGTGCCTTTAGTGTCAGCAACCTTACCATCCTTGTGAGCTAAGGTTGGGGGGGGGGGGTGTCGTTTGCAGGAGCCGATAGATCTATTTGTTGAGTCATCAGCAGCCATTGCCTGGCCCTCCCTGGTCCTAGCTTAGGTGGAAAGGGGGCTTTGGCGCTGATCATATAATACTGTATATGGTCAGTCTCTAGGGTAGTGGTTCTTAACCTTTTTCAGTGTTCGCACCCTTTTCAAATCAGCAGTTAGTTCTCGCATCCCCCCCCCCCTGGAATCTGATTATATGAAAAAGCTAAAAAATACAAATTTGATATAATAATAAAACCCTTTTTTATTCAATATTCATTCATACAGCTTAAAGTTCTTTCAAGAGAAAAAATTATGAGTGTGTGTCAACAAGAATATTTTTTTTTATTTGGTTCAAAATTACATTATATTTTGTCTGTACTGCACTGTAAACCTAGTGACTTCGTTGTTGCTGTTTTTTCTCCATAATGTCATGTTCAGAATTCAGCCGATTTCTGCTTTTCGTTTTGATGTGAAGGAGACAAGAAAATCCTTGCTCACACAAGTAAGTAGTTGCAAAAGGTACTAGCACTCCGAGTGCTTTCGTTGCTAGTGCAGGGTATGCTTCCAGCTGAGAAGCCCAGAAGTGGTCCAGCTGATTATTGGTGAACTCCATTTGGATTCCACGATTGTGTCTCATGTCAATGAGATCTTCTTTGATGCTGCCATCATCATCGACATCTTCCAAATTCTGCATGAAAGGGTTCAAGATCCAGATATTACAGGCTTGTAACTCTCCACATGAGAAGTAACCATCAAAGGAAGTACACAGCATCTGCATATGTTCAACAATTTTTGCAACAAAGTTTGGAGGCAGGGTAGAATTTTCTGTGACTGTCTCTTCCAGGCAGGAGAAATTTACCAAATTCCCCCTCTTCACACGCTTTATCCACAAGACTAGTTTTTCCTTGAATGCAGCCAATTTCTCGCTTGCGGTCACAATGTTAAGTCCCATTCCCTGTAGAAAGTGATTGAGTTCACTGAGTGCTGAAAACACATCAGCCAAGTAGGCAAGCATCTGAACAAAACTAGTGTCATTGAAATGTATGGCCAGTTCTTGTACCCATTCATGGAGAAAATGGTGAATTTCTCCTCGTTCATCCAAATCACATATGTGTACCCCGGACTCGAGTTTGTTGCAAATTTATCCCTTCATTGGGAAAATAGATTTAGGTATATCTCTCCGAACACTGTTTAGGACTAAGCAACAAATTTTTTTTTTTTTCAGGAAAAAATATAGAGCGTAGGTAAAAACATATTTTCTTCAATATTTTACAGGTATCCTCGCACCCCTTAGGAACCAGGTTCGCACCCCCTAGGGGTGCGAGCACCCCCGGTTAAGAACCCCTGCTTTAGGGTATCGTCCTGCTTCCTAGAGCAATGCCACTGTCCCTAGACTCTGCCATTCATGAGCGACCTTTAAATGAACACAAACGTAGCATAAACCCCTCTGTGTAAGAAGACAGAGTGCTTTTTTTTCTATTTTTTTTTATTTTTTTATTTATTTTTTTTTTTTTTTAGCGTAAAGTAATAATCCAAAACTCGAGAGTAGGAGTGTAATCTAATAACTCATATTTTCTCCGTCCAAACAGAAGGCAATTATCCAGCAGCGAAATTTTCAAGAAATGGAGTTTCTGTGTACTCGCGGGACTGGAATTAGTGAGAACACTTTAAAACTAGGCATCATAACTCACGCTGTTATCACTGGGAGCAACTGTTTCGCCTTTTAAGCCAACAATATCACCAGGTGGTATCATCACGGAAACTTGTAAGGTTTGTTCTCTCTCTCTCTCTCTCTCTCTCTCTCTCTCTCTCTCTCTCCTCTCTCTCTCTCTCTCTCTCTCTCTCTCTCTCTTTGATCATGGCGAAATATATAAACTTTGTTTGAATTCTCTCGAAGGGGCATTACTATAACTATCCCACCCGAACAGCTATTTGTCTTATTACGTTGTAAACACGATCAAATATTTCGTTAATGTTTGTTAACAATACAATGAGCTTAATGATTATCTTATAAACGTTTTAAAAAAAGAGATATAGTTCACTAGAGTATCTTATTTATAATGAAAACAACTATTATAATAAGAAATATAAGAAATGCACAGGGACTAGTTCTTTACAACCTTTCTTTTGTGTTGTACGTAAGTGTTGAGGTTATCCTTTAGTATCTCAGGAATCCTTGTAGGTTCCAGAAATGTCTTCCAATGAAGATGTAGTGAGTGATTCTAAGAAACGTGTGATTAATACTAGATAAATTGGATGTAATTAAGTGATATGAAAGAGTGAAAAATGTTATAAAGATTGTACGTGTTGTAGGCCTGTTTAAAACAGCGTTGTCCAACATAACTCCGACAGACTCATTGATAAATATGGGAATGAAAGGGTTCCGTCATTGAAAACTTTCATAAGAAATGTGAATAGAGGTATAATCTACGTAGAACTGGAACGCTGATTATCCCTTAGCATAGAAGGACAGACACATGTATGAATTCCTACAAGCCAAATGCTTTTTCTAGAGAAGGCCAAGTCTTTGCTTAAGGACTTGCGAAAAACAAAATATAACGATGAAAGGGAGACTCCATTTGTCACGAGTCACAGATGGGTCAAATAGGTCCAAAAAGCGCTTTGGTTTAAAGGTTAAAGGTTAAAGTTTGAGTTCCAGTTTCATCAGAATAGATACTCACCGGAACGTCAGACGGTCAAGCCCAACCCCCTACTGTGAGTGTCCAACCACAGCAGTGGCCTCCCAAGTAAACAGCTTAAACTCACTGCCCAGGCTAGGATCGATCTGCCGCCATACAGTTGCTAAGCAAACACGTTAATGTACTAGCCATAACATTTCCCAACATTATAATCCATGTAGAAGTTCCTGCCGCATCTGATACTGTGGCTACAAAGGAATTCCAGATTTTCTGGAAAAAAGTAACCGATCATCATCGAATATCCCTGGAACTCGTCTTCATTGTCGACGGTACGAGATTATCCTGAACAAATAAATCTATTATTTATTTCGAAGGACGTGAAAACCACGCCATGGTACAGGATAGCCAAAGCGAGAATAATTTGAATGTTAGTGGCACGTGATTGGAGATTTCAAGCTAAAACCTTTATTAGTCTTTCATCCGTTTAGTCGTCGGTCCCTCAAGAACACCCATAAGCGGCCGCTTCCGTGATTTGTTTTATTAATACAAAGGTATTGGCTACCATATGTCCAAGTTCTTGACGATCTTGGAGGCCTACGATGCTCTAAAGGTAAAGGTGTCTGGTTCCAGTTCCAGTTTCATCAGAATAGATTATCACCCGAACGTCAGCCAGGCAAGCTCAACCCTCCCTCTACTGTGGTGTCTAACCAAAGCAGTGGCCTCCTCAGTAAACATCTTAAACTCACGGTCATGGACTGGGATCGATCTGCTGCCATGCGAATGCTAGGCGAACATGTTGCCACTGCACTACCCGGGAAAACGTCATTTAACAAACCATGTAACACAGCAAGCCCAATCTCCCCCTATGGTGCCTAACCAAAACAGTGGCCTCCCCAGTAAACAGCTTAAACTCACGGTCCCGGGCTGGGATCGATCTACTGCCATGCAAATGCTAGGCGAACATGTTTCCACTGTACTAGCCAGGAGGAACGTCATTCAGTATACCATGTATCAGTTCTTGGTCCAAATAGAATAAAAACTATCAAGACATCTACGGATCTTCCCGAAGAACCGTTGCCATCGACCTCAGGTTTCACGAAAATAAAACCTTATATTACAACCAATACATTTATATTTGCATTTTCGCCATCGTTCATGTCAACCTCGTCCTCCAATAGGCGATTCCTCCCTTCCAGCTCCACGGTCTCCACTTTCTTCCATGCCCAATAATAAAGAGAGATGCCAACTTCAAGGTAAAGTGACTTTCATTGATGAGTTAATATTATTAATATATAAGTTTATTGTGTCGTCATATTGTTTATTGTATCATATCTCTCTCTCTCTCTCTCTCTCTCTCTCTCTCTCTCTCTCTCTCTCTCTCTCTCTCTCTATCCATGCCCAATATACAGGAGAGATGCCAACTTCAAGGTAAAGTGACATTAATTATTGTGTTAATATTACCAATATTATAGTTTATTGTGCCGTAACAGTGTTTATTGTATCATCTCTCTCTCTCTCTCTCTCTCTCTCTCTCTCTCTCTCTCTCTCTCTCTCTCTCTCTCTCTCTCTCTTTAACAATGCATACAGTACTGTACACTACCTGAACGTTGCACGGAGGCATATTAACTTGATTTTGTGTTTTATATCGAATTATAGTCAGGTCTATGTGCCTTTTCATCTATATTACGTGTATAGGGAGTATATAAGTCTGTTTATATGGATAAAATCCGATTTACGTCGAAAATCGCCTTATGTCGAGTCTCTTGGAACTAATTAACGACGAAAGGAAGGGTTTTACTGTATCTGAGAAATTTATTACACATAGAGACAACAAAACGTGTCGACACTAGATAATATTCAAGAGATTTCTGCAAAAAGTTATATTCATAAGAATATATAAACACCAATTTTAATTATTTAACAAGAGATTTGTAAGAAAATATATTAATATTCTTATTACCTATTGCAGTTACATTAAAATACTAGTATGAGATCCAGTGATGTGTCTCTAAGTAAAATAGAAAATAATAACAATGTTTTTAATGTCAAGTTACAACGAACAAGATACTAAAACTACTTATTTTCAGGTACTCTTATTGATAAACTCCAAACAAAAGATAATTTCCTTATCTACTACATCATACTGATTCAATGTACACCTTTATTATGATTAAATTTCTTGGTATTTTGATATGGATAAATTCTAAAAACGACACATATACACATTGATTTCATTAATTCCTAACGAACAGCTGTACTCATTAACTATTTTTAGGTAATAATATTGATAAACTCAAAACAAAAGATAATTGCATTATTTACTACATCACACTGATTCAATGTACACCTTTATCATCTTAAATTTCTAGACATTCAAATACAAATTTATTCTAAACACGGCACAGATACACAGTGATTTAAGCTATTCTCAACGGAACCAGCTGTATTCATTAACTATCAACTATTTTCAGGTAACCATATTGATAAAGTCAAAACAAACGATAATTTATTCATTTACTACATCACACTGATTCTAGTTCACCTTTATTATCATGAAATTTCCACACATTCAAACACAAAT
Organism: Palaemon carinicauda; assembly: GCF_036898095.1. Taxonomy (NCBI): domain Eukaryota; kingdom Metazoa; phylum Arthropoda; class Malacostraca; order Decapoda; family Palaemonidae; genus Palaemon; species Palaemon carinicauda. The sequence continues at coordinate 38,639,654 of NC_090726.1, read as the reverse complement.
ACATTGTAAACACGACACAGATACACAGTCATTTAATCTATTCCCAACGAAACAGTTGTATTCATTAACCATCAACTATTTTCAGGTAACTATATTGATAAAGTCAAAATAAAAGATAATTTATTTATTTACTACATCACACTGATTCTATATTCACCTTTATTATCATGAAATTTCTACACATTCAAGCACAAATACATTGTAAACACGACACAGATTCACAGTGATTTAAGCTATTCCCAAGGAAACAGCGGTATTCATTAACTATTAATTATTTTCCGGTAACCCTATTTTTAAACTCAAAACAAAAGATAATTGTATTATCTACTACATCACATTGATTCTATGTTTATATTTGTTATCATGAAATTTCTAGACATTCAAACACAAATACATTCTAAACACGACACAGATTCACAGTCATTTAAGCTATTCCCAACGAAACCAGTTGTATTCATTAACTATTGACTAGTTTTAGGTAATCATATTGCTAAACTCAAAACAAAAGATAATTGCATCATTTACTACGTCAAACTGATTCAATGCACACCTTTATCATCTTTAAATTTCTAGATATTCAAATACAAATACATTCTAAACACGACACAGATACACAGCGATTTAAGCTATTCCCAACGAAACAGCTTTATTAATTAACTATTTTCAGGTAACCATATTAATAAAGTCAAAACAAAAGATAATTTATTTATTTACTACATCACACTGATTCTTGTTCACCTTTATTATCATGAAATTTCTAGACATTCAAATACAAATACATTCTAAACACGACACAGATTCACAGTCATTTAAGCTATTCCCAACGAAAAAGCTGTATTCATCAACTATTAACTATTTTCAGGTAACCATACTGATAAAGTCAAAACAAAAGATAATTTATTTATTTACTACATCACACTGATTCTAGTTCACCTTTATTATCATGAAATTTCCACACATTCAATCACAAATACATTGTAAACACGACACAGATTCGCAGCGATTTAAGCTATTCCCAACGAAACAGTTGTATTCATTCATACCACTGATCTCTGCAATTTATACTATGATTCATCAAAACCTCGGATTAAGGATAGATCTACAGAGCGTATTTAATGACAGCATAGCAGAATAAAAAAATGAATCGGACGGATATGTCGTCCTACAGAACGACAAATGATTTACTCTTGCCCATTTCAACCTATCAATTTGTTTATATTTTTCAAAAGTCATCCCAAATCCAGGTAATTCTCAGCCGGGATGTATTGATTTGAGGATATGTATATTGATAAACTCGTGTATTTCATGTTGTTGCTAAATATTTTTGGCTCGTCAGTGATTGCTATGTTGAGATATTTTCCAACGGATAGAGATGACCAGTGTTCATATTTATTGATTTGAGGATATGTATATTGATAAACTCGTATATTTCATGTTGTTGCTAAATATTTTTGGCTCGTCAGTGATTGCTAAGTTGTGAGATATTTTCCAACGGATAGATATGACTGGTGTTCATATTTATTGATTTGAGGATATGTATTTTGATAAACTCGTGTATTTCATGTTGTTGCTAAATATTTTTTGGCTCGTCAGTGATTGCTATGTTGTGAGATATTTTCCAACGAATAGAGATGACCAGTGTTCATATTTATTGATTTGAGGATATGTATTTTGATAAACTCGTGTATTTCATGTTGTTGCTAAATATTTTCGGCTCGTCAGTGATTGCTATGTTGTGAGATATTTTCCAACGGATAGAGATGACCAGTGTTCATATTTTTATGGCCTGAAAATAGTTATCCATGAAAAGGGATCCTTTATAATATATGTTGATTAGTTTTTGTGTTATATTAGTTTGTAGTTTACTGTTTTATCGTCTATTTTAAAGTTTTATTATCATTATTATTATAAGCTAAGCTACAACCCTAGTTGGAAAAGGTATAAGCCCAAGTGCTCCAACAGGGAAAGATAGCCCAGTGAGGAAAGGAAATTATAAAATAAATAAACTACCAGAAAATTAATTAACAATTAAAATAGAATATTTTAAGAACAGTAACAATGTTAAATCAGACCTTTCATATAGAAAGTATAAAAAAGAGACTTATGCCAGTCTGTTCAACATAAAAACATTTGCTGAAACTTTGAACTTTGATGTTCACACAAAATTTCAGTATGACATTCCACCTTGGTATATTACATAACTTAAAATTTTCATAATTGAAATTTAAATATAATCGAAGACAACATAAAAAAGAATATAAAGGTGGGATACCTTTGCAATGCTGAACCTGATGACAATAAAAGCAAGACGATATAATTTTACCTAGGGTTGTGGTGGCCGATATGGTAACGTCCCTGACTGGTGAACTCCAGACTGGGGTTCGAGTCCCTCTCAAACTCATTAGTTCCCTTGGTCGATGCAATCTCACCATCATCGTGAGCTAAACAAGGGGGTTTGTGGGAGCTTATAGGTATATCTGCTGAGTCATCATTAGCCACTGCATGGCCCTCCTTGGTCCTAGCTTGGGTGGAGAGGGGGGCTTAGGCGCTGATCATATGTATATATGGTCAGTCTCTAAGGAATTGCCATGCTTGATAAGGCAGTGTCACTGTCCCTTGCCTCTGCCATTCATGAGCGACCTTTAAACCTTCAAAACCTTTAATCTGGTAATAGTTATAACTACAATCGTCATCGTATTTCTCATAAGCAATTATAGGTATCATCATCATCATCATCATCATCACTATCTCCTACGTCTATTGACGCAAAAGGCCTCTGTTAGATTTCACCAGTCGTCTCTATCTTAGCTTTTAAATTAATACTTCTCCATTCATCATCTCCCACTTCCCGCTTCATAATCCTCAGCCATATAGGCCTGGGTTTTTTAACTCTTCTATCTTATTTCTCTTCCTCTTGTTATGCTAATGTCATTATAGTTTATTTAGGAAATGTTTATTTCAATGTTGTTGCTATTCTTAAAATATTTCATTTTCCCTTGTTTCCTTTCCTCACTGGGCTATTTTCCATGTTGGGGCCCCTGGGCTTACAGCATCCTGCTTTTCCAACTAAGGTTGTAGCTTAGCAGTTAATAATAATAATAATAATAATAATAATAATAATAATAATAATAATAATAATAATGCCCTATGGAGCCCAGTTGAAAGTTTGGTGAACTAGTCTCCCTTGGGAAGTCCATCTGCTGAGTCCTCAGCAGCCATTACCTGGCTCTCCTTGGTCCTAGCTTGGGTGTAGTTGGGTTTGGTTGCTGATCATAATATATGGTCAGTCTCTAGGGTATTTACCTGCTTGCTAGGGCAATGTCACTGTCCCTTGCCTCTGCCATTCATGAGATGCCTTTAAAACCTTTGAGCGCTGATCATTATGGTCAGTCTCTAGGGCATTGTACTACTTCATAGAGCAATGTCACTGTCCCTTGCCTCTGTCATTCATGAGCGGCCTTTAAACCATTAAAGAGACACACCAAGTACTAAAAATTAAAGGGAACGTGTTAATATATTTTCCATCAAGAGTGAGAGTTGGGAATAGCAATTCCCCGGCAAAGAGCTCATCACATCAAAGTGTAAAAGCGTTCCACCTACACAATTGAGGGAATTGATAGCCTAAATTCCTTCAATTACCAATGTCTCACATGGGAATTAGCTTCATTGGTTCGCTTTCAGACTAATTGGTTGCGACAATGTGGCGATATAGTGTCAGCTGAAAAATGTTGATAGATCCACACGTATGATTTTGATGAGAGCCATGTTATAATTTAAATTCTATATCATCATTATCATCATCATCACCTCCTATGCCTATTGACGCAAAGGGCCACAGTTAGATTTCGCCAGTCGTCTCTTTCTTGAGCTTTTAATTCAATACATCTCCATTCATCATCTCCCACGTCACGCTTCATAGTCCTTAGCCATGTAGGCCTGAGTCTTCCAATTCTTCTAGTGCCTTGTGGAGCCTAGTTGAAAGTTTAGTGAACTAATCTCTCTTGGGAAGTGCGAAGAGCATGCCCAAACCATCTCTATCTTCCCCTCACCATGATCTCATCCTCATATGGCATTTAGGTAATCTTTCTTATACTTTCATTTCCAATCCTGTCCTGCCATTTATATCCCAATATTGTTTTTAGAGCTTTGTTCTCAAACTTACCGAATCTGTTGGATATTGTTTTATTGTCATACCACGACTCATGTCCATATAGCAAAACCGATCTCTCTAGATCATGGTCATATGGCAACATCGATCTCACTAAAATTCTATATGCACATACACGTTTATATATATATATATATATATATATATATATATATATATATATGTATATATATATAGATGGATAGATATATAGTATATATATATATATATATATATATATATATATATATATACTTACTATATATCTATCTATCCATCTATCTATATATATATATATATATATATATATATATACTTACTATATATCTATCTATCCATCTATCTATCTATATATATATATATATATATATATATATATATATATATATGTAAATATATATATATATATATATATATATATATATATATATATATATATATATATATATATATATATATATATATATATATATATATATATACATATATATAAATATATACACACATATATACATATATATATATATATCAATAAAACTGTTGATAATCGTTATTTTAAAATCTTAAATCTCCGAAATTTCTTCATTGATTACTTTGAAATTTTGACACACCGTTGCAGTCGAATACATGCGTATTTTTATGTACCTATTATTACTTTCCACCACCTCCACATCCCGATTCTTACGTTAATCCCGGCTAGACACCATCAAACCCATGAACTAGGGTAGGTTGACACAGTAGATTTAATGACTTTTTCATAATAATATAAATAAAAATGTAAATATTCGTTTGTTCAAAATCGGATGAATCTTATTGCCACATAACTTCTGTAATTAATGATTTTAGAAGAATTGTTTTAAAAAGTATTTCCCCAATACATAAACCAATTACAAGAATCCCGATTGGCTAAGTGAACGAGCTATTCTTGCTTTCAAGAAATGGGTGTGTATAATCTTTTATTACGAATGGAATGATTTTAGGTAAATATATAATAAAATGATGAAACAGAGATACAATCTCTTTTTAAGGATTTGAGTATTACGAATGGCTGCTGAAGAAAATTAAAACCTATCACACCAGGCACCAATTATTGAATGCAAATTATCTGAGAGAGAGAGAGAGAGAGAGAGAGAGAGAGAGAGAGAGAGAGAGAGAGAGAGAGAGAGAGAGAGAGAGAGAGCGGATTAAAGCTGAATTGGACACAGATACATGCTGCTAATACACGAATAAAATTGAAAACGATTTGGGTAGGATGCAATTTAGAACTTTAACATGTTTTCCTAACATATAGAAAGCTGTTTGCTCTATCTAATTTTATTGTTTCTCAAAATACATGTAGAACAATAGAACATTTATAAAGTCCGTAAGAAAATGAGAATTTGATATGTAAAAAAAATATAAATAATTTTTCTTTGAAAAGGAACCCACTCCATGTATTGATGGGATTTCACGACAGGGAAACGAAAAGGATCAGATTTTTTATTATGATCTTAATTAAGACAGGATAGATTGGATGAATATTTTAAATATGACTAGAACATCCACACACTGACAGAAAATAGGAGATATTTTTAATATAATTATATTAAAAAAGCATATATTTGTTTTGTTAGTTGGTTCATCAACATTTTGGAAAGTAATTATAAACATTATTTTTTTTTTTTTGGTGGCCTGGTGGTAGCGTCCTTGCCTGGTGATTACCAGTCTGGGGTTCGAATCCCACTCAAAATCGTTAGTTCTTTTGGTCGCTGCAACCTCACCATCCTTGAGAGCTAAGGATGGGGGTTGTATGGAAGCCTATAGGTTTATCTGCCGACTGATTAGCAGCCATTGCCCTGCTCTCCTTGGTCCTAGCTTGGGAGAAGAGGGGATTGGGCGCTGATCATATGTATATATGGTCAGTCTGTAGGGCATTGTCCTGCTTGATAAGGCCTGATCAGAATATATGAGACACTTTTAATGTAAGAAATATATATTTGTTTTTTTAGTTGGTTTATTACGGATACTTTGCTATCGTGTAGACATCTCATGATTGTGTATGAAATCGATAGATAACTTTGCTTAAAAGTAAATGGGTGTTACAGACTGATGCACTCACAAATCAAGCCAATTTAACACCTAAAAACATAACGGACACATCACACGTCTCGAACTGTCGACCTTATAAGCGCGAGGACTCCTCGCTGCTGGGATGAAGGACGCTGGTGACTAGCACAGCACACGAACATACGCTACCCGGGTCTAAGCGATGTCAGGCAGGGCAGCCGGTCGGTACTACGGTCTACCCCAAAGCCAAAGCAAAGTCCTTCATAAAGAAGGCAACCGTG
>NC_090726.1:38623180-38630680 GCF_036898095.1 Palaemon carinicauda | reverse complement strand
AGAAAATTTCTGCGTAATAAATTAACAATTTATTATGTCACGCATTATTACATATGTGACTCAGGTCTTCCTCTTTCTTGGAACCCCCCAACTACTTCAAAAAAAAAAAAAAAAAAAAAAAGCCTCATTATAAAAATAAAGTATAATGTTTTCCACTGAATGCAGTTGCAATATAACCCGGCATTGTTTCGTATGTATGTACAGTAATTATTCCCATTACACTTGCCAATGACGTAACCTATTTATTCATGTACTTTTTTATATTTATTCCATTCATTTACTTCGCGGCCGTATTACCAACTCAGTCCCCGAAGCATGAAAATCAATTAGAATTCTTATGAAGTTACAATTTTCGTTCGCGTGTGGGTGGGAATAAACAGCTATTCTCATATTGCGCAAATGGACCTGCCTCTAGGTAAGAGCTTAGTGTTCACCTTTCAACTACTGCGGTAGCCAACAAACGGACCTATTTTAGAGCATTGAGATTTCAGGAAATGTCGCTATGCCCGGCCCGAGTGTATATAACCTCTGATATTAAATATTAAAGCTGCCATTTCATTCTACTTTCACGGGGTTGTTGGGAATATTTTCTTCGCTGGTAAAAAACCTGGTAATTTTAATCGGAAATTCTCCGTAAAAATGTACTGTTCTCAGCTGTATTTCAGTAGATTTATTATTATTATTATTATTATTATTATTATTATTATTATTATTATTATTATTATTATTATTATTACTACAAGCTAAGCTACAACCCTAGTTGGAAAAGCAAGAAGCTATAAGCCCAAGGGCTCCAACAGATAAAAATAGCCCTTTATGAAAGATAAATAAAGTAGAACAGTGTATTCGAGTGCACCCTCAAAGAAGAGAAATCTACCCCAAGACAGTGGAAGGCCATGGTACACAGGCTATGGCACTACTCACGACTAGAGAACAATGGTTTGATTTTGGAGTTTCCTTTTCCTAGAAGAACTACTTACCATGGCTAGAGAGTCTCTTCTACCCTTACCATGAGGAAAGTAGCCACTAAATAATTACCTTGCAGTAGTTAACCTCTTGAGCAAAGTAGGAATGTTTTGTAATCTCAGTGATGTAAGATGTATGAGGACAGAGAAGAATGTAGAAAGAATAGGCCAGACTATTCGGGGCATGTGTAGGCAAAGACAAAATGAGCCGTAACTAGAGAGAGGGAGCCAATGTAGTACTGTATGACCAGTCAAAGGACGTCATAACTCTCTAGCGATAGTATTCTACTTTTTATTATCTTTTACAGGTTGTTGACCGTAATATCATTCCTTTACGTCAATTTATCCTGTTGTTAAAACGGTAAATGTTTGGCAATATTTATTCCAGTTCTTTTGCGATTTTCTTTTAATACGGCAAATTTTTAACAGTGTATGTTCTGATATTCACAAGATCAATTATCATTCCATTTTTATCAGTATTATATATATATATATATATATATATATATATATATATATATATATATATACATATATATATATGTATATATATATATATATATGTATATATATATATATGTATATATATATATATGTATATATATATGTATATATATATATATATATATATATATATATATATATATATATATATATATATATATATATATATATATACACGTTTCCCTTATTTATATATACCAGCATTGTAAATGCTCAGGATAATTGCGGGTTTTGTTAAAGTAGAATTACCATCTGGCGATGAAATATGAAAGGCCTCTTAATATTCTCAATAAATTTTCTTCATAGTCTTTTTTATCTCTCTCTATCCTCACTCTCCAAAGCTACGGTATTTGCGTATAATCAAATATTAAGATATATATTTTGCTAATCTCTTTTTATCTAAAAGATCCGATATTTGATGTATATATTTTCTAATTGTATACTTTGTAGTTATAAAATACAAAGGATTTCTTAATTTCCTCAATAAATTTCTTCATTGTCGTTTCTCTCACTTTTCATTGTCTCAAAAGTTACGGAATTTACGTAAAATTAAATTTTAATATATATATATATATATATATATATATATATATATATATATATATATATATATATATATATATATATATAAATATATATATATATATATATATATATATATATATATATATATATATATATATATATAAATATATACATATATACACACATATATACATACACACACGTGTATATATATATATATATATATATATATATATATATATATATATATATATATATATGTATGTATATATACATATAATATATATATATATATATGTATACATATATATATATATATATATATATATATATATATATATATATATTTATGTATACATATATATATATATATATATATATATATATATATATATATATATATATATTTATGTATATTTATATATATTTATATATGCATATATGTATGTATATATATATATATATATATATATATATATATATATATATATTTATATATGTATATATATATATATATATATACACACACATATATATATATATATATATATATATATATATATATATATTTATATATATACATATGTATATATATATATATATATATATATATATATATATATATATATATATATATATATATATATATATAAATATAATTGTACGTAGATTCCCTAATTTTTTTACTAAAAAAAAAAACAACATTTGTGAATTCTATATATATTTTGTAATGTTATATACCGAATATTATGAAGTAGAGATATGAAGTTTAGAAATTTATGAGTAGCATAGATCTTCTGTAGCACAATTATGAACTCAATTTATTCCTTCTTAATGGGATATGTCTGTATTTATTCATATGTTGTGTTATTATTCTTTATCAAATACCATCGTCAATAGTGTGTTTAAATACTTTTTTTATCATAAATTTAAACTTTAATGTAAATAACGTCTCGGTTTTAAATTCTATCTTCAATTAATATATTTCTCCAAAGTGAGGTATTCCCCCCCTACAAAAAAAAAAAGAAAAAAAAAGTATAACTAGCAAAGGCCACAGTAATAAAATTCCTTTGACACTTTAATCACCGAGTAAATATGAAGTATACAGTTCTCTCTTCAATTGATATATTTCCCCAAAGTGAGGTAGTCCCCCCCCCCCAAGAAAAGTATAACCAGCAAAGGCCACAATAATATACTTCCTTTTACACTTTAATCGTTGAGTACATATGAAATATAAAGTTCTATCTTCAATTGATATATTTCCCCAAAGTGAGATAGTCCCCCCCCCAGAAAAGTATAACCAGCAAAGGCCACAATAATATACTTCCTTTAACACTTTAATTGATATATTTCCCCAAAGTGAGGTAGTTCTCCTCCTAAAAAAAGTATGACCAGCAAAACCCACAGTAATATACTTCCTTTAACACTTTAATCTCTGAATATATATGAAATATACAGTTCTATCTTCAATTGATATATTTCCCCAAAGTGAGGCAGTTTCCCCCCTCCCCCCCAAAAAAAAGTATAACCAACAAAGGCCACATTAATATACTTCCTTTAACACTTTAATTGATATATTTCCCCAAAGTGAGGTAGTCCCCCTCCTAAAAAAAGTATGACCAGCAAAACCCACAGTAATATACTTCCTTTAACACTTTAATCTCTGAATATATATGAAATATACAGTTTTATCTTCAAGTGATATATTTCCCCAAAGTGAGGCAGTTTCCCCCCTCCCCCCAAAAAAGTATAACCAACAAAGGCCACAGTAATATAATTCCTTTAACACTTTAATCACTGAGTAAATATGAGATATACAGTTTTATCTTCAATTGATATATTCCCCCAAAGTGAGTTAGTCCCCCTCACCCCCGCCCCCCCCCCCCAAAAAAAAAAAAAGGTATAACCAGCAAAGGCCACAGTAATATACTTTCTGTAACACTTTTATCACTGAGCACATATGAAATATACATTTCTATCTTCAATTAATATAGTTCCCTAAAGTGAGGTAGTCCTCCCCCCCCCCAAAAAAAGTAACCATCAAAAGCCACAGTAATATACTTCCTTTAACACTTTGATTGCTGAGTACATATGAAACATACAGTTCTATCTTCAATTGATATATTTTCCCAAAGTGAGGTAGTCCTCCCACCAAAAAAGTATAACCAGCATTGGCCACAGTAATATACTTCGTACAACAAATTAATCTTTGAGTACTTATGGAATATATAGTTCTATCTTCAATTGATATATTTCCCCAAATTTAGGTAGTCCTCCCACAAAAAAAAAAAAAAAAAAAAAAAAAACTATCACAAGAAACTGTAATATACTTCCTTTAACACTTTAATCACTAAGCACATATGAAATGTATAGGCCATTCAATTGCTACACAAATTTCCATAATTTTTTTTTTCAGTATTTCAAAAGACCACTCCTAAGGCTGGCTGCTTCATCTGCTTCACTGCTCGTTTTTAATTACACTCGCTATTCATTAATACATATTTGATTTTGCCCTCGTAACCAAGGAACCTCTTAATGCTTTTTAATAGGATACTTATTTATTATTTATATGCATATACATATTTCAAACGCAATCGATTTCTCATATACTGCAATGGGGATATTTTATTATTATTATTATTATTATTATTATTATTATTATTATTATTATTATTATTATTATTATTATTATTACTTGCTAAGCCACAACCCTATTTGGAAAATAAAGATGCTATAAGCCCAAGGGCTCCAACAGGGAAAGTAGTCCAGTGACAAAGGAAATAAGGAAATAAATAGGCTACTATAGTCCATTTCTTTTAGCGAGGCATATTTGCACCGACTCGCAGGGATGCCCTTTTAGCTCGGAAAAGTTTCCTAATCACTGATTGGTTGGACAAGATAATTCTAACCAATCAGAGATCAGGAAACTTTTCCGAGCTAAATGGGAACCCCAGCGAGTCGGTGCAAATATGCCTCGCTAAAGGAAATGGACTATAGAAACGTAGTGAACAATTGAAATAGAATATTTCAAGAAGAATAACATCATCAAATAAATCTTTCATATATAAACTATAAAAACTTCAAAAGAACACGAGGAAGAAAAATATATAGAATAGTGTGGCCCGAGTGTACCCTCAAGCAAGAGAACTCTACACCTTATTTTTTCTTTCAGTATCGTTTCCATAAAAGTCTTGGCTTAGCAATATCTTAATAAAACAATGCCTAAAACCTAGCATCGAGGTAATATATAAAATTTATTCTAACAAACCAAGCTACAACCCTATCTGGAAAATCAATATGCCATTTTCTTGATTCAGTTATTAAGTGACTTTTCTCTCCTTTTATCTATGATATTTATTCCAAAAATACTGTTGTATAAATAATTATATGAATCCATTTCATTATGATAATATTAACAATAATAATAGGATAAGACAGACTATTATGTCATTTCTTACGAAATGTACTATGATGAATTTATATACTGTATTCTTGAGAAATAGTTCATCTTATCTACTACACTGTTGAAAAAAACCGTAATTTTAATGGAAAATTCTCCGTAAAAATATACGGGTCTCAGCCGTATTTCAGTAACATACAGGCGACCGTAATTTTTACCTTTACGTCAATATATCGGTTTTTTTTAAAACGGTAAATACCTGGCAGCATTTATTCCTGGATTTTTACCTTTTTTTCCAATGTAAATTTTTAACTGTGTAGAGTTTCAATTAAACTGAGTTTTACAATCTATATTATTTTGTTTATATCAATGGTCGAAGAAATAATACGAGGCACATTAAACAACATGAGATAAAAAAGTTTAAAACAGACAAGAGTATTTTCACAACTAATTTTTACAATCTATATTATTTTGTTTATATCATTGGGTGAAAAAATAATACGAAACACATTGAACAACATAAGATAAAAAGGTTTAGAATAGACAAGAGTATTTTCACAACTAACTTTTACAACCTATATTATTTTGTTTATATCTATGGGCGAAGAAATAATACGAGACACATAGAGCAACATAAGAAGATAAAAAAGTTTTAAAATAGACAAGAGTATTTTCACAACTAATTTTTACAATCTATATTATTTTGTTTATATCAATGGTTGAAGAAATAATACGAAACACATTGAACAACATAAGATAAAAAGGTTTAAAATAAGAGTATTTTCACAATTTCTCTCTCTTTTCGTTCAGATTTGGGTAAATGTATTGCAGTGATATAGTTAAGGATCGGATAATTGAGTTTTCTCAGGCAAGGTGCTCTGAACTGTAAGCTTGAAAATTGTGTTTTTTAAGGCTCAATATTGTTTGGTATCGAATAGGAATTAAAGACATAACACTTCACATAAGAACATTTTCTTTATTGCATTATTATTATTATTATTATTATTATTATTATTATTATTATTATTATTATTATTATTATTATTATTGTTGTTGTTGTTGTTGTTGTTGTTGTATTTATTATTATTATTATTATTATTATTATTATTATTATTATTGTTATTAATATTGTTGTTGTTGTACTTATTATTATTATTATTATTATTATTATTATTATTATTATTGCTGTTGTTGTTGTTATTGCTATTGTTTTTGTTGTTATTGTTATAATTATTATCATTATCATTATCGTTATCATTATCATTATTATCATTATTATTATTATTATTATTATTATTATTATCATTATTATTATCATTATTCGGCATGATACCCCTCGAATGATAAGAAAAATACTATTTTCATCGGTGCTCCACATATATCGTGAATAAATTCCAGTATCTTGAATTCCCAACAATTCCAGCATCTTGAATTCCCAACAATTCCAGTATCTTGAATTCCCAACAAACAGTTTAAAGAATATTAGGAAACAAACGCATTTCACACCCGCGAGGGACCACATAAATATCCTTTTCCTTGAGCTCATAAGCCTTGAGGAAAATAGTTCCTCAAGTTTTACATATTTACGACACTCAGGGAGAGGATATTTTATCATCTATTGTAAAAATGCGTTGTTTACTGCTTTTCAAATGTAATTTAGCTTCTCAAGGCCTTTACAGGATAATGAACTGCTTATGTTTATTGCAGTTTTGCGAAATTTATAAAGTTCATCCGAAATATTCGCTTATTTTACTCGTTATTTTAGATTGAACTGCTATATTTCTCATTTTTGTTCTATGTCCTGTATTGCACGGGTTTCATACATGCTCGTATACTGTAACGATATTGTTTTTAGTTTTATCGCTTGTTCTTTCCCGCAATGATTAAAGACCAACCTGTGGAAGCTTGCTAGCTCATGTTTTATTTTGTTTGAATTTTTGTGACGTTCTTGCTCGCAAGTGCTTGTATATAAGCTCGCTGTCTGTAACAATATAGCTTTCTGTTTTATCGCTTGTTCTTCCTCGCACTAATAATACACCAAACTGCGTAAGTTTGTTGTATCATGTTTTAGTTTGTATTTTTGGGACGTTCTTGCTCGCAAGTGCT
>NC_090726.1:38608180-38618180 GCF_036898095.1 Palaemon carinicauda | reverse complement strand
TATATATGTATATTTTTATATATGTATATATATATGTGTATATATATATATATACATATATATATATATATATATATATATATATATAAAATAAACGTAAATAATAAAAAAAAAGAATTGATCATTTAACTTCACGATAATAATGGACCAATTTATTAATCTCTTTTAATGAGTTGGACATGCCTAAGATATATATTGCTCCATCATGAAATTAAAATATAAGTATTTTCCTCTCCTTGTTGTAATTGTTATTCAGTCCAATGCCCAATTCATATGTTAATCCAAAATTGCAATTCCAGTAAGGCTATTTTACATAATCGGATTTGGTTACCATTCGCCAAATGATTTTTGCATCGAAGTAATTAAACCATAATTAAGTTTATTAAATTGTTCAATATTTTACCCCGTTTCCCTTAATCTTGATTATTCAATATTTTAGCCCGTTTCTCTTATTCTTAATTATTCAATATTTTAGCCCGTTTCTCTTATTCTTAATTATTCAATATTTTAGCCCGTTTCTCTTATTCTTAATTATTCAATATTTTAGCCCGTTTCCCTTAATCTTGATTATTCAATATTTTAGCCCGTTTCTCTTATTCTTGATTATTCAATATTTTAGCCCGTTTCTCTTATTCTTAATTAGTCAATATTTCAGCCCGTTTCTCTTATTCTTAATTATTCAATATTTTAGCCCGTTTTTTCTTATTCTTAATTATTCAATATTTTAGCCCGTTTCTCTTATTCTTGATTATTCAATATTTTAGCCCGTTTCCTTTAATCTTGATTATTCAATATTTTATCCCGTTTCTCTTATTCTTAATTAGTCAATATTTTATCCCGTTTCTCTTATTCTTAATTATTCAATATTTTAGCCCGTTTCCCTTAATCTTGATTATTCAATATTTTAGCCCGTTTCTCTTATTTTTAATTATTCAATATTTTAGCCCGTTTCTCTTATTTTTAATTATTCAATATTTTAGACCGTTTCTCTTATTTTTAATTATTTAATATTTTAGACCGTTTCTCTTATTTTTAATTATTCAATATTTTACCCCGTTTCTCTTAATCTTGATTATTCAATATTTTAGCCCGTTTCTCTTATTCTTAATTAGTCAATATTTTATCCCGTTTCTCTTATTCTTGATTATTCAATATTTTAGCCCGTTTTTCTTATTCTTGATTATTCAATATTTTAGCCCGTTTCTCTTATTCTTGATTATTCAATATTTTAGCCCGTTTTTCTTATTCTTAATTATTCAATATTTTAGCCTGTTTCTCTTATTCTTAATTAGTCAATATTTTAGTCCGTTTCTATTATTCTTAATTATTCAATAAGTTTCATATTCTTGACTATTCAATAATTTTCTGCGTTCTTGATTATTAAATATTTTTCATATTTTTAATTATTCAATAATTTTCATATTCTCAATCATTCGATAATTTTCATATTCTTAATTATTCAATAATTTTCCTATTTTGAATCATTCAACAATTTTCATGTTTTTAATACAATATTTTTCATATTCTTGATTATTCAATATTTTTCATATTCTCAATCATTCGATAATTTTCATATTCTTAATTATTCAATAATTTTCCTATTTTGAATCATTCAACAATTTTCATGGTTTTAATACAATATTTTTCATATTCTTGATTATTCAATATTTTTCATATTCTCAATCATTCGATAATTTTCATATTCTTAATTATTCAATAATTTTCCTATTCTGAATCATCCAACAATTTTCATGCTTTTAATACAATATTTGTCATATTCTTAATTATTCAATAATGTTCATATTCTTTATTATTCAATAATTTTCATATTCTTAATTTTTCAATAATTATCATATCAATCATTCAATCATTTTCATATTCTTAATCATTCAATAATTTTCACATGTCTTAACTATTCAATAATTTTTATATTCCTAATTATTCAACCATTTTCGTATTCTTAATTATTCAATAATTTTCTTATTCTTAATAATTCAATAATTTTCATATTCTTGATTATTCAATGATTTGCATATTTTTTTTTGGTGGGGGGGGGGGAGTTGACTTAGAAATCTCTGTACTTGATATTAATCTCAATCAGTACTATATCAAAGCTTTTTTTTTTTTTTTTTTTTTTTTTTTTTACATTGAAAAAGATTACATAATTTTGTTTTGCCCTTGGGATGAAACTAGCAGGTATAGCCAAAGACCTTTTTGTCATTCTATTCTGTAATATATGATTATTATGGTAATTTATCTATTGTGCTGGAAATATTTAATATTGAAATATAATACAGAATCCTTCTCTAATATAAAGCTGGAATTTCATCACTAAACATAAACGAATAAAAGAATTTTGAGAACCTTATAGGTATTAGCTTCAAGAGTATATATCCAAAGAATTTAGATCGAGATCCTAAATATTTATTAAGAGTTTTTAAGTTTATAAATCGCTTTACTTTACATTAATCTCATCAAACAATAAATCAAAATATGTTTTCATTGAAAACGATTATATAATTTTGTATACCTTTGGATGAAAATGGCTTTCATATTAAAAAACAAATATTTTTTGGTCATCCTATTCAGTAGTATATGATTATTATGTTAATTCATCCACTCTGCTGGAAATATTTAGCATGTAACTAAAATACATCCTACTCAAATATAAAGATACATTCCATCACTAAAACATAAACAAATAAAAGAACTTAGCCCACAGGGTACGAAGAGAATGTTGCATTATTTACCATTTGCAGTAAGTCCTGGTAATCAACTGCATTTCCCGTCTAGTGAACAGCTATTAGCCGAATCGTGTACAACATAATTAACACCGAATATCCGTTTCATTTTCTAATTAAATCAGCATTTCAACTAATACAGAACATTGAGCGCATAATAGATAAATCCTAATATGCATTTACTAATAAAGATTAAATATACACTTGATTTTTAGATCTTTAGTGTATTATTTTCTGTCTTTTCTTCAAGGGTACTTGACATATTGATAGATTTTGGGTATGTCATTTGTTTCTCAGTTGGTTAATTATCGTATTCCTTTTAGATCTCTCTCTCTCTCTCTCTCTCTCTCTCTCTCTCTCTCTCTCTCTCTCTCTCTCTCATGTGGTACAACTGATGTTTATTAGGATGACACGACTGAATGGACACTGGTAATGTGGTGGAGAGAGAGAGAGAGAGAGAGAGAGAGAGAGAGAGAGAGAGAGAGAGAGAGAGAGAGAGAGAGTATTTATTGAATTGATTGTTTGTAGCGAGTAAGCACGTTAGAATAACTGAAGCTTTGTTAGTTTATATTCGTTTGTGGTGTGATAATAAGTTTAGGAGTGTTCATAATTTTCCTTTCCTAGTTTTAATGTAGGTCAAATTTCCTCCTTATACCTCCGCTTCTGAGTGAAAGTAGTTCCTGTTATCTCCCTATCTTCCTAGTTAGTACAGCGGTAACATGTTTGCCTAGCGTTCGCATGGCAGCAAATCTATCCCAGCCCGGGACCAGAAGTTTTAGGTGATTACTGGGGAGCCCACTGCTATGTTTGAGCACCACTTTCAGGTTTTGAGCTTGCCCAGCTGACGTTCTGGTAGGTATTTATTCTGATGAAACTGGAACTGACGCTAGGAACCTTTCAACCTTTAGCTTTCAAATGCTCATTAGATGTTGGTGACCCTGCTCGTATAAAGACTGTAGACAGTCTAGTCTTGGGTTATGGTGGCCGATGTGGTAACGTCCCTGACTGGTGAACGTCAGACTTGGGTTCGAGTCCCGCTCAAACTTGTTAGTTTCTTTTGTTGCTGCAATCTCACCATCCTTGTGAGCTAAGCATTGGGGGTTTGGGGGAGACTATAGTTCTATCTGCTGAGTCATCAGCAGCTACTGCCTGGACCTCATTGGTCCTAGCTTGGGTGGAGAGGGGGCATGGCCGCTGATCATAAATATGGTCAGTCTCTAGTGCATTGTCCTGCTCGAAAGCGTAATGTCACTGTACCTTGCCTCTGCCATTCGTGAGTGGCTTTTAAACTTTTAAACAGGTAACCATTGGCAGCAGGTCTTCGATCTAACGTTGTATCATCTGCGGCCAGCCTTTCTTAATGAATTCCTAAGAAGGACCATGATATTCAACTTGGTCGAACTCTTCTTCAGAATATTTTATACGTATCTAACAGTCATGAAACCTTGAATCAATTTATCTTATCAAATCTAATGGCCACTATATATTTCAATCATTAATACCGTGAATGTATTATTTGTTGGAGATTGATTAGTTATCAAATTTAATGGCCACCAAGTATTTCATTACTGTGGACGTATGGTTTCTTGGAAATTATTTAACTATCCTGGATCGGTTTTACTATTCTTTAAATATTGATAAAATTTACTAAAACAATATATTTAAAGAGCCTTTATAATACCTAGCAATTTGAAAAAATTATATCCATTTGTGGATGTAATGATACACAACATATAGATTATACTCCATTACAAACATGTTTATCAAATTACAAAGCAGATAAACACTGTAGTGCCATGCTTATTTGTCTGAAATGAAAGAAATCTTTATTTTATGATTCAGTGTTTATCTAGGATTTATGCCAGTAAATCATGCAAATCATCTCTTTAATTCTTAGCTAGATTTCCTTTATTGAACGATGATATATAATAAGATGAGAGAAAATAAAAACTTTTGTTACATATGGTCTAATTTAGGAATAAATTACAGAACACATTAACCTAAAATTACCCGGATCAACTAATAATGTTTAGGAAACCATACTGTATCCTGCGTGGGTCGTAAGTATAATTAATGCTTCTGGGCCAAGCAGCCAACCGCAAGGAACTTTTGAAAGTGGTAATTTAGGGCACAGAGAATATTTATAATGCAAAACGGGTTGTGGTGGCCGGTATGGTAACGTCCCTGATTGGTGATAGCCAGACTGGGGTTGGAGGCCAGCTCGAACTCGTTAGTTCCTTTGGTTGCTTAACCTTACCATCCTTGTGAGATAAGGATGGGGTGTTTGGGGGAGCATATAGGTCTACTTGCTGAGTCATAAGCGGGGATTGCCTAGCCCTCCCTGGTCCTAACATGGATGGAGAGAGGGCTTGGGAACTTATGACATTGCCCTTTCAATGCCCTAGAGACTGACCATCTACATATGATCAGCACCCAAGCCCCCTTTCAACCCAAGCTAGGACCAAGGAGGGTTAGGCAATGGCTGCTGATGACCCAGAAGATAGACCTAGAGGCTCCCTCAAACCAGCAATCCCTAGCTTATAAGGATAGTGAGATTACAGTGACCAAAGGAAGTAACAAGTTTGAGCGGGACTCGAACATCAGTCTGGCGATCACCAGTCAGGGACGTTACCACATCGGCCACAACAGCCCTTCAATTTATGTTCTTGATATTTCCATATCTCTTCATTTTATGCAATTCACTTCCCTTTAAATACATTTAAAGAAAATTATAATCAAAAGTATAATGATCCCTCCCTGTTAAAAAATTACACCCATCAACTTTCTCTTCCTTGTATTATATATTAACATGAATTCTAGCAAACTCATTTCCTTTCCGTTTTCCTTTCAGTGTTTATACTCGGAAACCATATTTTCTTACAATTAAGACTCTTTTCAAAGAAATTCCCACCAGACTCTTTTCAGTTTTAACCACCCCAAGAACACTACGTCTACCACTCACCTCCTCTCTTTGTGTCACTGAACTTTTCTTTTTGTATGCGTGTTTGTATATTTACATTACATATAAATGTATACGTTTATCTGTCCTCATAAACAGAAACAGATCCATGCACACACACTCATGTATATATATATATATATATATATATATATATATATATATATATATATATATATATATATATATATATATGTGTATATGTATATATATGTGTATATATATAATATATATACTTATATATATATATATATATATATATATATATATATATATATATATATATATATATACTGTATATATATACATATATATATATATATATATATATATATATATATATTTGAAATATATATATATATATATATATATATATATATATATATATATATGAATATATATCAGTATATGATTATATATACATATATATATAATTATATATATTTATATATATATATATCTATATATATATATATATATGTATATATATATATTATACATATATATATATTAATATATATACAATATATATATGTATAAATATAAATATACATGTATATGCATACATACATACATACACACGCACACTTATACTCATATATATATACATATATATATATATATATATATATATATATATATATATATACATATATATATGTATATTCATACTGTATATATATATATATATATATATATATATATATATATATATATATATATATGTATATATTTATACCTAATGTTCTTCATATGTAAGCCATGAAAACCTCTCAATATCGAATTCGCTATTCCTCTGAATGAAATATCCAAGGGGAAATCAACTTTATGATAATAGCTTCTAATCGGCCAAGGATTCGAACCCAGACCAAGGAAACTAATGTTCCAGTGACTTAACCCTCGGCCACAAAGATAGATAAAAGTTGATTACAACTCTTCCATAGATATTCCTGTCAAACTCGGGTTTTGTATTTATAATTAAAACTGATTGTCTTCATTCTCAAAGATAATTATTCCGCCAACGAAGTTGGAAGGAGGTTACCTATTTAATAACAACAAATATGACGATGATGTTTATAAATTCACCGCTGATTAAAGGCTAATTATTTGTTCTATGGACAGGAAAAGGTGTTGATTGCTACTATTTGTCACCAGTAGCAGACTTTTAATCTTTTTTATTTTATCATTTTTATTTTTATTTTTACTGTCTCCGTAGAAATGATATTTCGTCATTTAACACTAAAATAGAATTAAAACAATAAAAATTGATAAATCATTTCACAAATTTTAATATTAAAATCATCTATGTGGACGGTTCAAATTCGGTATATGGATCACGAAAATCCATAATTATGAAATATTTTTTTTATCGGATTATGTCCCCTCACGTCCAAAAATAAAATGATATACAGAACAAAATATGTTGACATAAAATTATATTCGGTTTGTAACATTTTGTAGAACCCTATTTTTTTCACCATATCCTTTCGAAAAAGAATTGGGTCATATATTCAAATTTTTTCAAGCACTGATCTTTTCGACGTCACATCTATCTGTTTTCATTTACCATCATGGCATTACTGCTGATAAATTCTATTTTCCTGTTTTCCATTATTATTATTATTATTATTATTATTATTATTATTATTATTATTATTATTACTTGCTAAGCTACAACCCTAATTAGAAAAAACAGGATGCTATAAGCCCAGGGGCTCCAACAGGGAAAATAGCCAATTGAGGGAAGGAAACATGGAAAAACAAAATATTCTAAGAACAGCAACAACACCAAAATAAATATTTCCTATATAAACTATAAAAGCTTTAACAAAACAAGATGAAGGGAAATAAGATAGAATAGTGTGCCCGAGTGTACCCCCAAGCAAGAGAACTTTCTTAATCTCTTCAATTAGTCTCTTTAGAGGCTTTTCAATATACCTAATCAGTACGGCATTACCTGAAAAGATCAACCTTTTCATATATAAAATTCATCTTCTCTCTTATCTTCTTGTAAGGCAAAGCGTTCTCTTGCTTGAGGGTACACTCGTGCAGACTGCTATATCTTATTTCTCTTCCCCTTGTTTTCTTAAGGCTTTTATAGTTTATATAGGACGTATTCATTTTAATGATGTTACTGTTTTTAAAATATTTTATTTTTCCTTGTTTCCTTTCCTTACTGGGGTATTTCCCCTGTTTGGGGCTCCTGGGCTTATAGCATCCTGCTTTTCCAACTAGGGTTGTAGCTTAGAAAGCAGTAATGATTATTTAGGAAATATTAATTTTAATGTTACTGTTCTTAAAATATTTTATTTTTCCTTGTTTCCTTTCCTTACTGGGGTATTTCCCCTGTATGGGGCTCCTGGGCTTATAGCATCCTGCTTTTCCAACTAGGGTTGTAGCTTAGCAATTAATAATGATAAGAATAATGATAATGTGAAGCTAGCAAGGCACATACAAATAAGAAGAATATCTCTCCGTTTTTTCTGTACACACACACTTTAACAATCATCTGACTCTAATCAACTTACACGACAAAAACTAGAATGCAACACTTTCTGATTTCAACTTCTTCATGCCAGTTATTATATAGTCAATTTATTATTATTATTACTGTTATTATTATTATTATTATCATCGTTGTCGTCGTCGTTGGTGTTATTATTATTAGCTAAGCTACCACCTTAGTTGGAAATGCAGAATGCTATAATCACAAAGGCTCCAACAGGGAAAAATAGCCCAATGAGGAAAAGAAATAAGGAAATGAATAAAGTATATAAGAAATGATTAACTATTAAAGTAAAAAAAATTAGGAATAGCATTAAAACAGATCTTTCATATATAAACTATGAAAAAAAGATGTCAGCCTGTTTAATATAAAAAGAAATTGCTGCAAGTTTGAGCTTTTGAAGTTCTACTGATTCAATTACCCGATTAGGAAGATCATTCCCCAACCTGATCACAGCTGGAATAAAACTTCTTGAATACTGTATAGTAATGAGCATTAAAATCAACAACAAAAACATAATGTCAACCATATTGACAAAAGCTGTTGAATTTACACATGTCATTGTCACTCTCATAACACCCTTTGGTGGTCAAAAAATCTTTTGTTGTCAGCTATTCTGTTGTTAGCTATTCTTTAGTTTGCTATTCTGTTGTTAGCTATTCTTTAGTTTGCTATTCTGTTGTTAGCTATTGTTTAGTTTGCTATTCTGTTGTTAGCTATTCTTTTGTTTGCTATTCTGTTGTTAGCTATTCTTTTGTTTGCTATTCTGTTGTTAGCTATTCTTTTGTTTGATATTCTGTTGTTAGCTATTCTTTTGTTTGCTATTCTGTTGTTAGCTATTCTTTTGTTTGATATTCTGTTGTTAGCTATTCGCAAGCTCCTCTCTTATTCATGCCGTCTTCACTCCCATTATTCATGCCTCCTTCACTCCCGTCACATTACCCTAATTTAATACGATAATTACCAAAATACATTAATTAAGGAACGACTTCCACTCTCCAGCATCTGTTTACTAATACATTTTCCGCCTTCTGTGGTTATAATCTACCAGAATAGCCTTACTTTTGCTCGCTTGAACTTTCACCTTTCATCTATTGTATAAGTGGAGATCATACTGTATAGATACAAAATACAATATTAGAAAAAATCACGGATGCTCTAATTGAATCTATGAAGATTTCCCAGGTTGAAAGGGTTTTTTAAATTACATGTAGAAATAAGACATAATTAGGGTTAAGTTTGCTGGTGGGGTGGAATGGAAATTTTCCTTTTTACTAATTCAATATAGTTCCCCAAATATGGAAGTTCCCATTTTACTAAATTATTATAGTTCCCCAAATATAGAAGTTCCCATTTTAATTAATTATTATAGTTCCCAAAACATGGAAGTTCCTATTTTACTGAATTATTATAGTTCCCCAAATATGGAAGCTCCCATTTTACTGAATTATTATAGTTCCCCAAATATGGAAGCTCCCATTTTACTGAATTATTATAGTTCCCCAAATATGGAAGCTCCCATTTTACTGAATTATTATAGTTCCCAAAACATGGAAGTTCCCATTTTACTGAATTATTATAGTTCTCCAAATATGGAAGCTCCTATTTTACTGAATAATTATAGTTCTCTATATTTGGAAGTTCCCCTTTAACTAATTTAATATAGTTCCCCAAATATGAAAGTTCCTATTTTACTGAATTATTATAATCCCCCAATTAAGAAACTTCCTTTTATACTCAATTATTATAGTTCCCCAAATATAGAAGTTCCCATTTTACAATATTATTATAGTT
>NC_090726.1:38600680-38605680 GCF_036898095.1 Palaemon carinicauda | reverse complement strand
GCAAAGAGAAAAAATCAATACATTTTCAACATGGCTAGAATTACATATTCATGATTACTCTAACTTAAATATCTTTGATAAACTGAAAGCGCTCATTCAAGCCATAGTAAAGTAGTAAGGCTCTTGAAGATGGCTGTAAATAAATGGAGGAAAGAAATTGTGAGACCAATTGCGTCAATAGGCGTGGGAGGAGATGATGATGAGGATGATGATGATGATGATGATGATAAGTATAACCAGATAAGAAAGCTCAGGTATTAATTAAAGCTTTCATATTATCACTAATTAAGTACGACATATATTCAATATTTAACATAACCACGAATTAATAATTTTCAATGTACAATTGGTCAGGGTTATGGTAGCCGATGTGGTAACGTCCCTGACTGGTGATCGCTCAACTGGAATTTGAATCCCACTCAAATTCGTTTGTTCCTTTGGTCGCTGCAACCTCACCATCCTTGTGAACTAAGGCCCGGGGTTTAAAGGAGGCCTATAGGTCTATCTTTTGATTCATCAGCAGCCATTGTCTAGCCCTCCTTTGTCCTAGCTTGGGTGGAGATGGGCTTAATCGCTGATCATATGTATATATGGTCAATGTCTAGGGCCTTGTCCTGCTTGATAGGGCAATGCCACTGTCCTTTGCCTCTGCCATTCATGAGTGGCCTTTAAACCTTTAATTGGTGAACAATATAGAGTTAAAGAAAATTAAATTTTGGAAATATTTAGGGACAATGAACAAATTGACAATTTGATGAACAAGTTTACAAGTTATATCACTCTTGATGAATGTTATCATCAAAGTCAGAACGAAACTATAAGTTCATTTAGATGAAAATAACAATATGGAGATAAAGAAAATAACCTTTTAGAAATTTCTAGAGACAGTGAACAAGCAAACGATTTGATGAGCAAGTTTAAGATACAAGTTATATCACTATCAATAGATGCCATTACCAAGGTCAGAGCAAAACTACAAGTTCATTCAGATGTAAATAACAATATGGAGTTAAAGAAAATATCCTTATTGAAATTTCAGAGACAGTGAATAACCTGACGATTTGATGAGCAAGTTTAAGATACAAGTTATATTACTCATGATCGATGTTATTATCAAAACCAGAACGAAAACAAGTTCATTCAGATGAAAATAACAATATGGAGATAAAGAAAATAACTTTTTAGAAATTTTAGAGACAATGAACAACCAGACGATTTGATGGGCAAGTTTAAGGGTAATTGTTTACAACACCACGCTTTCCAAAATAATGCAATACTGCAGGTCTCATCTTCTGGCACAGTAATTAAGTGGTTATTTAAATTCTGGGAAAGCAATAATTAACAAGATATGTTGAGGAAAGGGGAAGGGGTTATAAAAAGAAAATAGCTCGATGTCCTCACTGAACGACCAGGAACTGACATCGTCAACATAGTCAACCAAACAGAATTCGTGATGCCAGCGTGCATAAACAAAGTTCGTGATGCCAGCGTACATTTGATATACTGTATATTCAAAATATACTAAATTTAACATTGAGTTATTACTCAAAAGTGTCCCTTTGTAAATTGCATATTTTATGGACACTTTTGAGTAATTAATCAATTTTTAATTATGTATATTTTGAATATATAGTGTATCAAATGTACGCTGGCATCACGAACTTCTGTTTATGTACGCTGGCATCACAAATTTTGTTTGGTTGACTATGTTGACATGTCAGTTCCAAGTCGTTTGGTAAGGAAACCGAGCTATTTTCTTTTTATAACCCCTTCCCCCTTCCTCAACATATCTTGCTAATTATTGCTTTCCAAGAATCAAAATAACCATCTAATTACTGTGCAAGAAGGTGAGAACTGCAGGATTGCATTATTTTGGAGTAAATGGAGAGCGTGGTGTTGTAAACAATTACTAATTTAAGATACAAGTTATTTTTCTCTTAGTGGATGTGAATATCAAATATCACTCTCGATAGATATCAAAACAAAACTACAAGTTCATTCAGATGAAATTGAAAATGACGCTGGATCATAGTGATCGTAAGCTGCAAGAGATGATATGCTAATACGGACCGTAACGCGTAACAAATTGCAGGGATAAAGAAACTTAATGGAGATAAAATGATCTCACGGGGGGGGGGGGGGAACTAGAAAGATATTTCAGTAGAATTGGACCTTTTTTCTATTAATGTCCATATAAAGAGACTTTAGTACTCAATAGTTGATATGATTAATTGGAGATTTTAATGCAGCATAGTTTAGAATTTTTGGAATGAGTGAAAATAAGGATACTTCGTAAATAAATACGTGAAGAAAATGGGGACCTTTTTATGCAAAATAGAATTAAGTGGATATCAATTATACCACAGTAGGATTGACTGCAAGAAATCTGTAATAAATACGTAAGACATTATGGAGACTAAAACATAACTCATTTCGTTCATTACAATTTTTTTTTTTCTTTTTTTAAATTAAAATTGAACGGATATAATTTGTATGGCAATAATATTGGCTGTGAAAAAAAAAGTAGATATGAGCTTCTGAAAGGTATAAGACAGTAGCCTAATTGATTCCATAAAGGATTATTCAACAATTGAAAGGAACAATACACTCAATCAATCATTCATTGGGGAAATTTCGCATTGGGCTACGTTCGAGGTTTCTATATGAATATCTTAAGAGCAAATCACGTAAAACTTTATCATTTACAAAAGCGTTAATGGAGTATGGATATATGATAGCATCAATTAAAGTAAAGATATTCTAAGAGGTAAATTAATAGAGAGCGTTACATCGATTTATTTCATAAATAAATTCCTCATCTTTTCTTTCCATAAATTTAATCTTTTGCAGCCAAAAACAAATGCTGTTTAACACCAAGACTCTTCATTCAATTTTGTAATTTTAATTCACATTTATCATAAATGAAATTTTTCAATGCAATTCATTTTTCAATGAAATAGAATGTCGCCTCCTTTATACTTTATGATTCATATCCAAAAATCCTTCTTATTATTGCAATAGTGATTATAATTTCCCAAATTGTCATTGAATTCTATATTTTCCTGAGGTATACCATACTCACCATTTCCCTCCTCCAAAACTTCATTCAAATCACACACGATTTATTGTTCATAATATATCTAATATCTCTTCCATATCCTCAGTAAAAAGGTAAAATCCAATTAATCTACCTATCTAGCTTAAGATCCTTGAAACTACCCACACTCTTTAATTAAATGGCCTCACACTTAATTTTCCTTTTTTTTAATGAGGCACATTTGTAATGACTCTCAGGGGTACCCTTTTAGCTCGGAAAAGTTTCCTACTAGCTGATTGGTTAGGCAAAATAATTCTAACCAATCAGCTAATAAGAAACATTTTCGAGCTAAAAGGGCAGCCCCTGAGAATCAGTGCAAATACGCCTCATTAAAAAATATTTAGTATAGTTTAGCCCTAATTTAATGCCTTCATTCATATATTTCCACAGTGCTCAGACTATGCACAATAATAAACCTTTTTTTAGAATGATCTAAAGTTCCTCATATGATAGATGTATTGGTTCACTAACCTTTAAAGATAGAGGCTTGACGTCCACGAAGGAAATTTCTACCTGCAAGAGACATGCTAACCATTTCGCCTCTTCCATATAGCTGAAAATATTGATTTAGGAAATATCCTGGCTGTATTAATTGTTTATTAGGTATTAATGGTGTAATTTTTATTTGATGTTATTAATCTTAAACTTCTCTCGTAGTTTTTCCCTATTTCCTTTCCTCATTGGACTATTTTTCCTGTTGGGGGCCCTTGGGCTTATAGCATCCTCCTTTTATAACTAGGGTTGTAGCTTGGCAAATAATAATAATAATAATAATAATAATAATAATAATAATGATAATATATCATAATAATAAGGGTAGATTTTAAGTTTTCATATCAAATCAGACTTCCGAAAATAAGATAAACTTTCCAGTGTTTTTGTTTGATCAGGATTTTTAAAGCAGTTTAAATTATATACGAGCAATTAGAATATATTTCATCCATGATGACTGGTATTTGTGTATCTGAATACAATGAAGTTGTATCAAAAGTTACCTCTTTAACATTATGAAAGGCAAATTTCTAGTCTTGTATTTTCTGTAAGTATTGATATTATATATGTATATATATACAGTATATATATATATATATATATATATATTTATATCTATATATATGCATATATATATATATATATATATATCTATATATATGCATATATATATATATATATATACATATTTATAAATGCATACATCCATACATTTATACATATATATATATATATATATATACATATATGCATATATATATTCATATACATATATATATATATATATATATAAATAAACATATATATATATAAACACATACAGTATATATGTATATATATGAATATATATATATATATATATATATATATAAATATATATATACATATATACACATACATGTATATTTATATTCACATGTATATATATATATATATATATACATATATACACATACATGTATATATATTCATATGTATATATATATACATATATATATATATATATATCTATTCATATGAATAAACATATATATATATATATATATATAGGCTATACAGTATATCTACATATAAACATATATACAGTATATATATATAGTGGTATATATATATATATATATATATAAAATTAATCAGCAAAAGACCTATAAGGAATTACAAATATGAAAAAATTGAAACATGAATAATGTGATGAAAATAGTCATCTGATATATTCAGATGGAGAATTACAAGAAAATAAAAACACATCAAGCATAAGAAAACAATTTACGAAAAGAAAATATTAAAATTGAGAAAAGAAAGAAAGTTTTAAATAAAAGGAGTGAAAATTGTTGGAAAAGAGAAACCGGGCAAACGAGAATCTGAAAACTTCCTTGATACTTCCTCACTCCGTTTCTCTTTGGCCAAGGAA
>NC_090726.1:38590680-38595680 GCF_036898095.1 Palaemon carinicauda | reverse complement strand
CCCCCCCCCCTCCCCCACACCCATCAACGCGGGCCACAGGGAATCGAATCCGAGATTAATGCAGCTTACAAATCTAGATTTTATAAGGGGAGGGTAACCCTCATCGTTTAGCCTACGTTTGGGAAAGAGATAAAGCACCTGGAGGACTGAGTTATAAAATCCCGTATTAGGATTTTAACTGTAAGTTTCGTCGAGGAGATAGTTAGTCTGGGAGATCGGTCAGAATTTTTACATGATTAAAGTTAAAAGAGATAAACATAAAAGAATATTAACTCTCTTATATTGATTATGTTTAAACAATTCATGAATTATTCTTAAACAGTTACAGTCATGAAAATTTTAAAGAGGAAACAGGAAAAACAGAAAAAACATAAATGATGATGATAATTTTTCTTTACAAGGATAATGATGAAAATCATAATACTCTTATATTGATTATGTTCACACATTTAATGATTAAACTTTAAACAGTTACACCAAAGAATATGATAAAGAGGAAACGGAAAAAAAACCGCAAATGATAATGATAAATTTTTCCTTACAAGCATATTGATGAAAATGATAATAACACATTGGTCATATACAAAATAAGAACAGTTTTTAAATGGCAATGACAACAATATATTAACACACTCAAACAATTTAATAAGATTTACGAAAGGACTTTACAATTTTATTCTCAGTATATTATAACAATCGTGAACACTTACATATACAATGCACATCGAAACTTGAGGTACTTCGTTTTTTCTGTTTTCCTTCGTCTAATTTCAGGATTGTTACACGAATAATACAATACATAATCAACTGAACATTAGGCATTGTATTGGCATAGGATACACATTCATCAACAATCAGTATTCATCACTAATACATTAACAACATAATATTGTGTTAATTTTAACTAGGCTTTAAATTTTTATGGCAATTACCTTAGTTTGAAGTAATTTTCATGGTTTCAAGGTAATTCTAAAGTAATTTTGGTTTAATTAGCTTAAAATTTAAGGATATTGTAAAATGTTTTAAGGTAATCTAAGGTAAAAAGCACCAGCATTTAAGGTAATGGCCACATGGTCGAGTTAAAACACTGCTCTTACCACACCTTAGAGATGTAAGGTTTATACTGGCTGGGAAATTATGGAAGAGGTACTTTCGCTGGCTTTACAATCTTTAACACATCCCTTCATTCCTACCTCTTCCTACGATTCTTCTTTGATTATCCCCATCCTTTGAGTTTCTTAACCCCCTTCCTTTATTATCAAATCTCTCTTATATTAGATTCGATATCTTGGCTAGTGGACCTCAGAAAATTTCTATCTCATCTTTCCAAATACAAGGAAAGTGCATTTTGGGGTTAGTCTATCGCTCCTGGACAAGTTCTCATCAAAATATCGGCACACAGGCTTTAATACCAGGCTAGACCTTTTGCAAGGCGCTTAAAGGTTCAAAGGCCCCTCATGAATGGCAGAGGCTAGGGACAGTGTCATTGCTTGGATCGATCTTAACACAGCAGCTCTTCTAGGAGAAGGACACTTCAAAAACAAACGATTGTTCTCTAGTCTTGGGTAGTGCCATAGCCTCTGTACCATGGTCTTCCACTGTCTTGGGTTAGAGTTCTCTTGCTTGAGCATACACTCAGTCTCATTCTCCTATCTTATTTGCTTTCCTCTTGTTTTGTAAAAGTTTTTTTAGAGTTTATATAGGAGATATTTATTTTAACGTTGCTACTCTTAAAAAATGTTATTTGTCCTTGTTTCCTTTCTTCACTGGGGTATTTTCCCTGTTGGAGACCATGGGCTTATAGCATCCTGCTTTTTCAACTAGGGTTGTAGCTTAGCAAGTAATAATGATAATAATGATTTGTCATAGATGGCGGTGCAATCACTGATTGGTTATTATTATTACAATAGACTATGACAATCATTTTCGAGAAGCATACGAAGAATGCCTGGCATAAGTACGCCACCTTTTATCATTTGTTTGCAGTCTCCATGAGATAATAAGGTGACGAGGTCCTGTACACATGTTATCTTAGGTGACACTCCTGAGCCAGGAGATTGCTGAGAGCAGTTGACAAGGAGTGCATGAATAGGACAAATTTGAACCTACAGCTATCATGGTGTAGATAGGTTGATTTCAAACTGATTCCTGAATTCGACAGGAATATGTACTTTGGACTTGTAATAAACTTACATCTCTCTTGATAGCGCAATTGGTAGAGTCCCTGCTGGCATGGTTTCGGCTATGAGGCATAGGTTCGAATCTTTGCCAAGCCAGAGAATTTTATTATAAATTAATTTCTAGTGGGTATACATTCCCATTCCAAAAGGTATAATTCGATATTAAATGCCATTGTGGTTGATATTTACATTGATTAAAATCACGAGTGTTAGTGATATATATATATATATATATATACATACACACATATATATATATATATATATATACATATACATATACATATGCATACATACACACACATATATATATATACATACATATATATATATATATATATATAGATATATATATATAAACATATACATAAAAAAGAATAGAAAAAGGTAACGTATCTTTTGAGAGAGAGAGAGAGAGAGAGAGAGAGAGAGAGAGAGAGACAGAAACATTAATAGGAAGACTGAAATTGGACCTGAAGAAAAGATTTGTAAAAAGTTTCATATGAAGTGTAGCTTTATACGGTTCTGAAATATGGACTATAAAACCAACAGACAAGAATCATCTGGAAACATCTGAAATGTGGATAGAGAGTAGAATACTGAAAATAAGTTGGACGGACCACAAGACAAATGAAGAAGTAATAAGAATGCTGGAAAAGAGAGAACCCTAATTGCAACAATAAAGACAAGGCAGAAAAAAATAGAAACACTTTCAAAATTTCGCATTATAATAACGGAATATGCCTAGCAACGTTTATTCCATGATTTTTACCGTGTTGAAAACAGATGTACTGACGTTAAGGAGTGGTATTACAGTCACCAATCCGTTAAATGTAATAACAAAATAAGGTAAAATTACAGTCGCCTGTATTTTACTACAATACGGCTGAGAACTGTATATGTTTAACGGAGAATATCAGTATAGGACACGTCTTAAGAGGAGAAGGCTTACTGCAGGACGTTATAGAAGGTAAATTTGAAGGATGCAGGTCCAGAGGAAGGAAAGAAAGTCAATACTAGATGACCTGAAGGGAGAGAGAAGGTACCCTAAGAGTTAAAAGAGGTGGCCATGAATAGAAAATTAAGGAGGGTGACTGATCCATGAAAGGACCTGCCTTAAGGCACAGCACTACAGTATAGTATTAGTGGTAGTGTATGTATATATATATATATATATATATACATATATATATATATATATATATGTGTGTGTGTATACATATATTTATGCATATGAATATATACATATATATATATAAATATATATATATATATATATATATATGTATATATGTATATATATATATATATATATGTATACATATAAATAGATATACATATATATATACAGTATATATATATATATGTATACATATAAATAGATATACATATATATATATATATATATATATTTATATATACATATATATATATATATATATATGTATATATATGTATATATACACACATATATTTATATATATATACACATATATATACATACATATATATATATATATATATATATATGCATGTATTTATGCATGTATTTATGCGTTAGGATGTGCGGTAGATAAATTGATTATGTATGCAATAATAGATCACATTACAACTGATTTAGCTTTCAAAAAAGATCATCTATATATCCTGAGCACTAAAAAATCTAAACATTAATAAATAACGAGAACCACTAATTGAAATTTGATAATAATATTTATATTTAAAAAAAAAAAATTGCATGATATCCGCCCTTCATTCCTATCGCCGGATGACCGAGCAGATAGCTCGCCTTTCCCAAACTGAATTTACTGGTATAAAGTAGTTTACTATT
Organism: Palaemon carinicauda; assembly: GCF_036898095.1. Taxonomy (NCBI): domain Eukaryota; kingdom Metazoa; phylum Arthropoda; class Malacostraca; order Decapoda; family Palaemonidae; genus Palaemon; species Palaemon carinicauda. Next base: position 38,591,669 of record NC_090726.1, on the reverse strand, counting down.
CAAATTTACGGCCGTCCCCTGAAAGTGTATCTCCACTTGGCCTATAAACTCACTTACCTCGATTCATCTGAGTTTTCGGGGGTTCTGCTCTTCGTACAAAATGAAAATACTGTGTTATGGCTGGCTTCGGTAAAATTGAATTAATAATCCTCCCTACCTGTGCTACTGCTCTCTCTCTCTCTCTCTCTCTCTCTCTCTCTCTCTCTCTCTCGTAATACTTCCATCGGTCAATGACCATTGATATTATGATGCCAGATAATCAACAATCACATTTATCTCTCTCTCTCTCTCTCTCTCTCTCTCTCTCTCTCTCTCTCTTGATATTATGTTGCCAGATAATCATCAATCATATTTCTCTCTCTCTCTCTCTCTCTCTCTTGATATTCTGTTGCCAGATAATCAACAATCATATTCCTCCCTACCTGTGCTACTGCTCTCTCTCTCTCTCTCTCTCTCTCTCTCTCTCTCTCTCTCTCTTTAATAATACTTCCATAGGTCAGTGACCATTGATGTTAGAATGCCAGATAATCAACAATCATATTTCTCTCTCTCTCTCTCTCTCTCTCTCTCTCTCTCTCTCTCTCTCTTGATATTATGTTGCCAGATAATCATCAATCATATCTCTCTCTCTCTCTCTCTCTCTCTCTCTCTCTCTCTCTTGATATTATGTTGCCAGATAATCAACAATCATATTTCTCTCTCTCTCTCTCTCTCTCTCTCTCTCTCTCTCTCTCTCTCTCTCTTTAGTAATACTTCCATCGGTCAATGACCATTGATATTATGATGCCAGATAATCAACCATCATATTTCTCTCTCTCTCTCTCTCTCTCTCTCTCTCTCTCTCTCTCTCTGAGAGTTTATATTGAAAGCTGGTCCCCCAAATCGTTTTTCAATGATATATGAAATCTAAATGTTTTAATATAGTTATTTATTCATTGGTGTTTCTTTAATATTTTTCTTGAATTAATTATTCGTTATTAATACTCACA
>NC_090726.1:38585905-38590180 GCF_036898095.1 Palaemon carinicauda | reverse complement strand
GGATTTTAACTGTAAGCTTCGTCGACGAGATAGTTAGCCTGGAAGATCGGTCAGGAATTTTTACATAATTAAAGTTAAAAGAGATAAATATAAAAGAATATTAATTCTCTTATATTGATTATGTTTAATCAGTCCATGATTTAACCTTAAACAGTTACAGCCAAGAAAATTTTAAAGAGGAAACAGGAAAAAAAAAAAAAAAAAAAAAAAACAGATTTTATAAGGGGAGGGTAACCCTCGTAGTTTAGCCTTCGTTTGGGAAAGAGATGAAGCACCTGAAGGACTGAGTTAAATTCCGTATTAAGATTTTAACTGTAAGTTTCGTCGACGCGATAGTTAGTCTGGAAGATCGGTCAGGATTTTGTTTTGATTAAAGTTAAAAGAGATAAATATAAAAGAATATTAATTCATTTATATTGATTATGTTTAAACAATTCATAAATTATCCTGACCCGTATTAGGATTTTAACTGTAAGTTTCGTCGACGAGATAGTTAGCCTGGGAGATCGGTCAGGAATTTTACATGATTAAAGTTAAAAGAGATAAATATAAAAGAATATTAATTCTCTTATATTGATTATGTTTAAACAGTCCATGATTTAACCTTTAACAGTTACAACAAAGATTGCTGGGAGCAGTTGACAAGGATTGCATAAAAAAAATAAAAAAATAGAACCTACCTCTATCAAGGTGTAAATAGGTTAATTTCAAATCTAAGAATTGATTCCTGAATTCGACAGGAATATGTACAGTAGACTTGTAATAATCAAACATCTATCTTGATAGCTCGATTATTAGAGTCCCTGCTGGCATGGTTTCGGCTATGAGGCATAGGTTCCAATCTTTGCCAAGCCATAGGAATTTATCATAAAATGAACTTCTAGTGGGTATACATTCCCAAAGGTAGAATTCCATATTAAATACCATTGGTCGTTGATATTTACATTGATTAAAATCACGAGTGTTAGTGATATATATAATATATATATATATATATATATATATATATATATATATATATATATATATATATATATATATATTTATATATATATATATATATATATATATATATATATATATATATATATTATATATATTTATATATATATAAATATATATATATATGTATATATATATATAAAATATATATATATATATATATATATATATATATATATATATATATATATATATATATACATATATATATATATATATATATATATATATATATATATATATATATATATATATATATATATATATATATATATATATATATATATCAAGAAAAGAATAGACAAAGGTAACGTAGTTTTTGAGAGAGAGACGAACATTAACAGGAAGACTGAAATTGAAACTGAAGAAAAGATTTGTAAAAAGGTTTCATATTGAGTATATAATCAGTTCTAAAACATATATTATAAAACCAACAGACAAGAATCATCTGGAAGCATTTGAAATATGGTTATGGAGTAGGATAGTGGAAATAAGTTGGAGAGGACCACAAGACATATGAAGAAATACTAAGAATAGGTGGAAAAGAAAGAACCTGAATTAAAACAATAAAGAGAAGGCAGGAAGAAAATATATACACAGTTAAAAATTTGCATTAAAGTAACGATATATAGTATGCTTGGCAACATTTATTCCCGGATTTTTATCGTATTGAAAACGGATATAATGACGTAAAGGAGGGATATTACAGTCACCAATCCGTAAAATGTAATAACAAAATAAGATAAAATTACGGTCGCCTGTATTTCACTGTAATACTGCTAAAAACAGCATATTTTACGGAGAATTTCCATTTTTTTTTTACAGTGTAAGACACGTCTTAAGAGGGAAAACTGTTACTAAAAGAAAATTATGGAACGTAAATTTGAAGGATGAAGGCCCAGAGGAAGGAAAGAAAGTCAATACTAGATGACCTGAAGGGGAGAGAGAAGGTACCCTAAGAGTTAAAAGAGGTGGCCATGAATAGAGAATTAAGGAGGGTGACTGATCCATGAAAGGACCTGCCTTTAGGCACTACACTATATTGCTAGCAGTAGAGTGTGCATACTGTATATATATATATATATATATATATATATATATATATATATATATATATATATATATATATATATATATATATGTATATATATATATATATATATATATATATATAAATATATATATATATACATGTATTATATATATATATATATATATATATATATATATATATGTATATACATGTATTATATATATATAATTATATGTGTATATATGTGTATATATGTATATATATGTATATATATACATATATATATATATATATATATATATATATATATATATATATATAATGTTCATATACATAAATATATGTATACATATATATATATATATATATATATATATATATATATATACATATATTCATATATATACGTATACATATATATATATATATATATAGTATATATATATATATATATATATATGTATATATATATATATATATGTATATATATACATATATATATATATATATATATATATATATATATATATATATATATATATATATATATATATATATATATATATATATATATAATGTGTGTGTGTGTGTGTATGCATGCCTGCGTTTGGATGTACGGTAGATAAATTGATTATGTATGCAATAATAAATCTCATTACAACTGAATTATCTTTCCAAAAGATCATCTACATATCCTGAGTACTAAAAAATCCAAACATTACTAAATAACGATAACCACTAATTGAAATTTGATAATAATATTTATATCAAAGACAAATAAAAACCTTTTTGCATAATATCCGCCCTTCATTCCTTTCGCCGGATGACCAAGCAGATAGCTCGCCTTTCCCAAACTTAATTTACTGGTATAAAGTAGTTTACTATTCAAATTTACGGCCGTCCCCCGGAAAGTGTATCTCCACTTGGCCTATAAACTCACTTACCTCGATTCATCTGAGTTTTCGGGGGTTCTGCTCTTCGTACAAAACGAAAATACTGTTATGACTGGCTTCGGCAAAATTGAATTAATATTCCTCCCTACCTGTGCTAGTCTCTCGCTCTCTCTCTCTCTCCTCTCTCTCTCTCTCTCTCTCTCTCTCTCTCTCTCTCTCTCTCTCTCTCTCTCTCTCTAAGTTTATACTGAAAGCTGGCCCTCCAAATCGTTTTTAATGGAATATGAAATCTAAATGCTTTATGGAACCTATTTATTCATTGATGTTTTTTTTTCTAGAATTGATTATTCATTATTAATACTCACACCGGCCCAATACCTTAGACGATCATTACTCTCTCTCTCTCTCTCTCTCTCTCTCTCTCTCTCTCTCTCTCTCTCTCTCTCTCTCTCTCTCTCTCTCGATCGATCGATCGATAATATATTATATATGGAATACAACTTACATTTTAAATGCACTATATACCAAGAGGTGCATATTGAAAACTAACTATTCTCCTACAAATATTTTTATATTTTAAATGTACTGTATATCAAAAGGTGCATATGGAAAACTAGCTATTCTCTCATGAATATTTTGTAAACTTAGATATAATTTTTTTTTAAATCGTTTCTTGGAATTTTCTTCTCTTAATTAAATGTTAAATGTTATAAAATAGACCATGAGAACTTCAATGAATCGTAAATTAAGCCCTTGATTCCAGTCTTATGTCCGTGAAGTAATTGCTGGAATCGGATTTCTAATTAATTTCCCAACGGTGTCTTGCTTTCAATTAGTAAAGTATGATAATCTTATCAAAAACATTAGTGATTCTATTTTTAGTTAAACATGAAATACTGGGTATAGAATTCTTTCTGCCTCGAATTCCGGCCAGATATACTGATCATAAAATAAATTTCCCTTTACGTCTTTGAGCTGGAGACCGAGCGAGTAAATACTAAGAGGTATTTCAGACTTTCTTTTAAAATGGACGTACCGGTACGTTCTTGCAAAACACTGTTATTTACAAATTTTTGCATATTTTTTATAACTCTATGAAAAATCCTCAGGCATTTTCCAAAGAATGAGACCAATCTGACCTCTCTATGACAGAAATTGAGGCTGTTAGAGCAATTTAATAAAAAAAGATATAGCAAAATGTGGTTTGAAAGTTCAACATACCTTGGTGGTAATTAAGAATATACTATATAGCCGAGATGTATTGTACAAGGAGGGTAACTGAAAACTTCTATTTACCAAGTCACTTCCCCCATTTGTGGGTTGTAGCCTAATCAAACAATGAACAAA
>NC_090726.1:38578405-38580905 GCF_036898095.1 Palaemon carinicauda | reverse complement strand
GTATCATAATAGTGATAACAGTAATTTGTTTGACTAGACAAGTAGCAAATTTTATAACTGACAATTATTTCGATTATCTACGTTGATCTTTATTGAGTTTTGGCAGTGAATAACTTCTTTTAATCACGAAGAATAACTAGATGATTGAAGCATCATTTTATAACTGATAATTATTTTTGTTATTTAAATTGATCTTTAGTGTTTTAGGCAGAGAATAACTTGTTTTAATCACGAAGAATAACTAGATGATCCAAGCATAATTTTATAATTGATAATTATTTTGGTTATCTACTTGGATCTACATTGAATTTGGGCAGTAAATAACCATTTTTAATAACGAAGGATAACTAAATGATTAGAGCATACACCAAATATCAATTCAGTATAATATCTCGTGCGAATAGAAAGGAACATCGTGGATTCACGAATATAGTGGCTGTTTTTGCACTAGACTGGAAAACAGGATGCAGTTTTGGTATGTGATCTTAAAGTCGTGCTTTTGCTTTGGTATGCGAACTCACCTGATAGTAGCGATATCACTTCACTTCACGGCGAAGCAAGAACCATTAGATTTCCTAAAATAATACATACAGGGAATAATTATCTATGAAATAATAATAAATCATTGATGTTAGCGTGCGCAGCTCAACATCACCGCTTGCCAGTGAATACGGAGCTTGATGTTTTTATTAATTTTTTTGCGAGCGAAGCGAGCGCACGGCGAAGCAAGAACCAATAGATTTTCTATCGTTCTTGTTTATTTTTATTGTTTACCTGCTAAAAATATTGAGATTGCAAACCAAAGCAAAGGAATAATTCCTGAAATCACGCCATAAATGAGATCGCATACCGAAACAGCACCCAAAATTAGAAGCTTGAAGTACACTCACTTTGCGTGCGAAAAAAGAATAACATCAAGCTCCTATGCACTGGCAAGCGGTAATGGCACTGGGTGGGACTCTACCGAAATATTACCAATAGAAATACGTACCTTGCTGATATACCAGCCTAACTGATGTAATGACATAACATGAAAAATTACCTTCTACACGTGCCATAGCTCAAGGCCAAATAATCCATTAGTTATGCTGACATCCTCCTTTGCTTAATTCTCTTTCATGTTTCAACATCTTTTCTTTTACTACTTTTATAAAGGTTATATCACACGACCAGACCCTTGGTATAGGTTCCCTTTGAAAGTTGTCTTTTATTTTCAGTTGGCTGGTCCACCAGACCCCAGGTTCCATAGTCCAAAAGGATGCCTAAGGGTTTTTGAATATTCTTCTTAGAACGATTTAAAAGTGACCTCACCAAAAGGAGGATATCCTTAGGCGCTTTCTTAAACATAAACAATGATGCATAATGTGATCATACCCATATCCATCCTTAGATTGTGTTGGGAGGGATGTCAGAGTCCTTCCCCTAAAGGCGGGTTCACACGGTCGAACGGTTCGTCCAACGCGGTTCGACAGACAAGTGTTTGAAGTGAGGTTCGAACGTGTGAACGTGGTATTTGGTTGTCAAACCCGTTCGTCAAACGGTTCGAAGAAAGTCTGTTCTCGCCTGACTTTTGTAGGCAGGGCATCATTGTCCACACACCTTCTGCATTTGTGACTGACTCCACCTCTTTGAGCCCTTTGACAAGCAGGTTCGAAAACCAGGTTAAGGCTCAAAAGACAAAACATGTTTGTGTTTTTAGTCATCATTTTAAATTTCAGTATTTTTGTTCATTATATTTTTATATAATGCTACTATAATGTATCTCTGGAGCTGTTAATAAAGGGCAGCTTAAAGTATTTTGTATATTTTTTTTTTTGTCTCACGTGGAATTTACTCTTGTTTAATTCGTGACTTTAATTATCATATCTATTCTTCCTTTTTCCTTTATCAGTTCTTGGTCAATGTAGTAGTCCTTTAAGGTCATTGGCATTAGATAGTTCACTCAGAAATGTAGGTGTATTTTTATGTATAATGGATTAATATATGTTTTATAAAACATGACAGCTGACAATCAGATTGTGAGTACCAGATTTCCTTCAATTGCCTGGCCCTCCTTGGTCCTAGCTTGGGTGGAGAGGGGGCTTGGGCGCTGATCATATGTGATATAGTCAGTCTCTCGGGCTTTGTTCTGCTTGATACGGCAGTATCCTGTCCCTTGCCTCTGCTTTTCATGAGCGGCCTTTAAAGCCTTTAGGGAAAATTTGCTCAGTGTGGTACCCTCTTTCTCCCTTCACTAGAGTAACTTTAATTCTACAATTCATGTATATAAGGAAATCAAACGAATGATGTCAAACTGTCTCTTAGAGGTCGAAAAACCAGCAATGTTTATTTTTTTGTATTTTTTTTTTTTTTTGGAATTCCAATTGGTTATGAAAAGGGTTGACTAAATTGTTAATATATCTGTTTTATCTTTTCTTGCTGAAAGTGGATTCTACGATGGGAAATGAGACTTTCTCTGCATTCAGAAATACAGGCGTACGTCTTGTAACAGTGTTTTCTT
>NC_090726.1:38565905-38568405 GCF_036898095.1 Palaemon carinicauda | reverse complement strand
ATATATATGTATATATATATACATATATATATATATATATATTTATATATATATATATATATATATATATATATATATATATATGCAGCGGATGGTTTAATATCATATTATAGAATTTTTATTCCATTATTATAATTCCATTATATGTATCAAGTACCTTGTCTTAGGAATCCATATCATATGCTTTTATAAATATCTGCCAAGATTTGCCTTGTTTCATTTTAGTATTAAATGTCTACTTTGTGGTGTTTAAATCAATTAACTGCTTTTTATAGACTTGAAAAAATTATTTTGAAAGATTAATCACCAATTGTACAAGCATGAGTAATATTGAAAGAGAAAAAAATAATGAATACATCTGAATTACACGTTTTCCTAATAAGAACCAGCCATAGTATTTTCTAGTTCTTGAATAATGCATGTTTTGATAGCCAATTAGAATAAATTGGGTAAGATTTAATGACATTGTTATATATGCCATGTTTGTGAAATAGAAAAGCTGTTATATAAACCATAAAAACGATCTTATGTAGCAAAAACTTTTAATATTTATAGTCCGCTACGGAAGCACGCTTGTAGAACTTTGAAGAAGCTGTCTATGGGGCCTTTGTATGCTCAACTATGCATGTTCAACAATAGTCCATTTCTTGATCGTTGATTGGTTGGACAAGATAATTCTAACCAATCAGCGACCAGGAAACTTTTCCGAGCTAAAAGGTCACCGTTGCGAGTCGGTGCAAATATGACTCGCTAAAAGAAATGGACTATAGAGGGGCACTCAATAGCGCACAGACCTACGCCGCGGCAGCTTATTTCTTGACTTTTTGCTAGACCCTGACCTTGACCTTGACTTTTGACTTCAGAATGTATTGATTGGCGTGGATTTTCATACACTTGAATATGAGCTAAGTTTGAAGTCTCTGTGACAACAATGTCCAAACTTACAGCTGATTACGTGAATTTTACGTTGTGCTTGATCGTGACCTTGACATTTGACCTCAGCATGTATTAATTGGCGTGGATTTTCATACACTGACATATGAACCAAGTTTGAAGCCTCTGTGACAACGATGTCCAAACCTATGTCTGATTACATGAACTGGACATTTTGCTTGACCGCGAACTTGACCTTTAATCTTGACCTTCCAAAAGGTAATAATTTTTCAGTCTTTTACATAAAAGTTAATTGCTGCAAGTTGTGGCCAGGAAGCTGTTCACAAGCAATCACACACACATAAACAAAAACAAACAGTGGGTAAAACATAACCTCCTTCCAACTTCGTTGGCAGGTTTAATAAGCCAATAATTTGGCTTATAAGGAGAATTTTTGTCACTGGAACTTGTGTAAAAGCAAAAATGTGCTTGCATGAATTGCATGAAATATTTCACGAAACAAATCCTGACACAGCAGTGCTGTATTTGATCACAGAGAACAAGTACTATTTTGAAGCAAACTTTTTTTTTTTTTTTTTTTTTTGAGCTATCAGCCCATAAATTTCTAAACCTCCATAGCAAACAGTTCGTGCCCTGGAGGATTAATTGGAAAATATCCAACAAAACATAAGCAACAGAGAGATATACGAGGTATGGAGAAATTCTAACTAACTAGAACAATATGGGTGGGGTTTTGGGCCGGGGTCAATGACAGGGAGTAAGCCTCTCTCTCTCTCTCTCTCTCTCTCTCTCTCTCTCTCTCTCTCTCTCTCTCTCTCTCTCTCTCTCTCTCTCTCTCTCTCTCTCTCAGTTTATGGAAATTGATTATCAGAATATTCAATGAATTATACATTTGAATGATATCTTAAGACACATAAATAGTGTAATACTTCTCTCTCTCTCTCTCTCTCTCTCTCTCTCTCTCTCTCTCTCTCTCTCTCTCTCTCTCTCTCTCTCTCTCTCTCTTTAATATATTAAGCATACAAGTGTTTTGCTTGTCTGACGAATGTAATCATGTAAGTAATGTGTAAATCAATCTTAATCATTTTAGAAAATGGACTTGATAACCTAGAAATATGTTAGTAATACTAAACTGTTTGTTCACCTTCTCTGTAATTTATTTCAAACGCTTCGTTTTTTTTTATTACACGATTTGCTTACACAAGTAAATACGTCGTATGTTGGAGAAAAATTCAAAAGAAATATGAATGTAATTTCGTCTCTATTATTTTAAAAAGTGGTCTTTATATTCTAGAAACCTATTAGTGAGGCTAAACAGTTTATTCAACTTCTCAGTACCTTATTTGTAACTTTTTTTTTTTTTCATGATTTGCTTGTACAAGTAAATACGTCGTTGTTTTTTTTTCATGATTTGCTTGCACAAGTAAAAACATCGTTGTTTATTTTCCTGATTTGCTTGCTCAAGTAAATACGTCGTTATTTTTTTCATGATTTGCTTGCACAAGTAAATACGTGTTTTTTTTTTCATGATTTGCTAGCGCTAGTAAATATGTTGTTTTTTTTTCATGATTTGCTTGCGCAAGTAAATACGTCGTTGTTTTTTTTT
>NC_090726.1:38558405-38560905 GCF_036898095.1 Palaemon carinicauda | reverse complement strand
TATTTCCTTATTTCCTTTCCTCACTGGGCTATTTTCCCCGGTTAGAACCATTGGGCTCATAGCATCTTTCTTTTCCAACTAGGGTTGTAGCTTGGTTAGTCATAATAATAATAATAATAATAATAATAATAATAATAATAATAATAATAATATATCCGTTTTCGAAACGGTAAATGCTAGGCCACATTTATTCTAGGATTTTTACCATTTTTCACAGCAAAATTTTAACAGTGTAAAAAGATACCAAACATTACTTTCAATCTTCTATATTATCCCAATTTTACCCGGAAACCTACATTTTGGTCTTCAATTCTATATGATAGGGCACCACTTCATATTTTTTTCTTTTTTAAAAGTTATTATACATCAGCAACGTAATTAAAGGTTTCGTTTCTAGCACGAGAACGCTAAACTGTAGTTCGTGTTGAGGCGAAACAAATTTCCATTTAGAAAAGTATATGTGTCGCATACAACGTGTAATTTTCCGTGTTCTTTGTTACCATTAACACGGGAGGTATTTCCACGTTACTCATTTTCAAGATGAATTTATATGGATATGCTCTTATCTTTGATAGTGAAAATTATAGAGCAGTTGCGTAATGAAAGTGACGCTCAATGAAAATATATTGGCAAACATACCTGTTGTTTTATGAATTTATACAGTACGATCTATTTCCTTTTTTTTTTTTTTTTTTTTTTTGTCAACTGTCGAGGACAACAGTTTTCATGAAAATTTATATTATATGATCTAGTCAGTGTACATCAATCATGCTATGTTCGTCAAAAAAACTATTTTTTTTTTTTGCTTTAAAAATAAAGCAGTTTTTTTTTCCCAAAAAACATAACATAGTGGATCTACACTACCTGTATCATATGACATAAATTTTCATCAAAATTGACACAGGTTTACTAATCAAGAAAGATTTCAGTGAATTATTCGTTAGAAGACGGGTAAAAAGTTATGTTAGTGGGAAATCAAATGTTCAATAAGCTTCAAAGACTTTTTAGCATAGTTCATTATCGACAATTAAAGGTTAAAGATGACTGGTTTCTGTTTCAGTATCGTCTGAAGAGATTATACACGAAAATATCGGTTGGCCACAGCAGTAACGTCCACAGTAAACATTTCTTGGGTAGTGTTGAGATTCCTTAAGTCTTCTGCTGTCCGGGGAATTGCCAATGATCGTAGTATTGCCAGTTATGACCTCTAGTTTGACGTTGTTGTTGTGCACCAGGAGTTGGTGCATCTTAATAACTCCTTGCTGAACGTGGCGAGGCAAATGTTGAGAAAGTTTCATCGTCGTCATTCCAATATAATGGCTAGAACCATCCACGGACTAGCCATTGATAGGAATAGACCGCATTAGAATTTTTCAGAAAGTTATCCACTGAAGGGGCTGTGTTGTTCTTCTAAACGAGGGATTTGGTCCTCGTTGTTTGATAATAAATTATCAAGTTTTTCCTTGTTTTGCCGTGATGTTGTTTTTGATAATCTCCATCATAGGGTTGTGGTGGCCGATATGGTAACGTCCCTGAATCGTGAACGCCAAACTGGAGTTAGAGTCCTGCTTAAACTCGTTAGTTACTTTAGTCGCTGCATCCTTACCATCCTTGTGAGCTAAGGCTGGGGGCTTTGGGGCATCCTATAGGTTTATCTGATGAGACCTCAGTAGCCATTGCCAGGCCCTCCTTGGTCCTAGCTTGGGTGCAGAGGGGCCTTGGGCACTCTCGAGGGAATTGTCCTGCTCAACAGGGTAATGTCAATGTCCCTTGCCTCTTCCATTCATGAGCGGCCTTAAACCTTTAAACCTTTAAACCTTTAAACCCCGTATTAGACAAGTTTACGCCTAGTAGATCTTTAGCAAAATCTTGGAATTTTTCTATATATTTTGCGGCCCTTCCTACCGATGGACCACTTAGTATGTAGTGCTGTTAAGAAAAGGGAACATCAGAGTAATTGAAAATGTCAACTACTAAATAAATGCCACTGAGGCAACTGAGAGCTTCAAGGAAACCTACTTGAAAGAGGGTCTACTTCAAAGACATTATTATTATTATTATTATTATTATTATTATTATTATTATTATTATTATTATTATTATTATTATTATTATTATTATTATTATTATCACACAAATCAATTTTAAAAGGGCTTAAAGTAACATAAAACTGACTGTTGTAATATTGTTATCCAACTATTATTTCCATATTTTTCAGAGCGAAGAGTGATAGGAGGGTAGGAAGTTTATAATAATAATACAACGAGGGAGAAAATTATTCCCGTGGCACGCACTATACTATTAAATTTTGTTTGTTTGAAAGCATAGCAAAAAAAAAAAAAAAAAAAAAAAAAACCATTAGTGCTACTAACGAGGTTAAGATTTGTACTTTTAAGAACCACTTTTTTTTTCTTTCTTTTTTTTTTCTTTTTGGCGTTGCATATATGCTTTTATAGGTCTTTTATAGTTTACTCTAAATACAGACCATTCTTTCATATAA
>NC_090726.1:38548405-38550905 GCF_036898095.1 Palaemon carinicauda | reverse complement strand
TTCTACAGCTGTATTCTGTATCATTATATGCAGACGGTTTAATGAGATTAAAATAAAGTTTTTTTTTCTTTTAATATCCAGTTCATGACATACATGCCGGGACAGAGATTTATCATTCAATTGTGAAAAACTGAAGTCTGCTGAAAGAATTTTTCATTACTGGTAGCTACTCTTGGTGATTCTAAGCTAGCGCTATCAGTTAAGCCTGATACTTGACCATCATTGATGCAATAATTCTTTTTATAGTATGCATACCTGGCTTGAGTCTGGGAACACCAACACTTTTAAACGTTGTTAATTTTGAATATGTACTGAACCTCATGCCATATTATTATTATTATTATTATTATTACTTGCTAAGCTACAACCCTAATTGGAAAAGCAGGATGCTATAAGCCCAGAGGCTCCAACAGGGAAAATAGCTCAGTGAGGAAAGGAAACAAAGAAAAATAAAATATTTTAAGAAGAACAACGAGATTAAAGTAAATATCTCCTATATAAACTATAAAAACTTTAACAAAATAAGAGGAAGAGAAATAAGATAGTGTGCCCGAGTGTACCCTCATGCAAGAGAACTCAAACCCAAGACAGTGGAAGACCATGGTACAGAGGCTATGGCACTAATTAATTTCTCCTCATATGGGTGACTGATATTATGCAATATGTATAGCTCATCTTTTGAAAGAGTAATAAAATCTCACTCATTACTTGCTCGAATATATACTTTTTATGGGGGTTTTGATATACCAATGGATACTGGATAAACTCGAAAAATGTATACGCAATCATTAGTTAAGACCTGAGCGAGCGAGCAGTTAGATTATAACTGAGGGGAGGTAAATACAACTAAAACTTTATTAAACAATCAACGGGTTTATATACAGAGATTTCGGAGCAAGAACGTCACAAAGATTCAAACACAATAGAACATGAGGTACACGTGGTTTACAGATCTGATTATAATTGTGGTTCTGTAAGATTCTACTTAATTCTCATAAACGAATCCCTCATTCGATGTGTTTGTTGACATTGATCTTATGATCTCTAAGCTTTGATTTTTGGGTAACTAGAAAACTTTGACAAATCGTACAAAGAAATTTTCTGTTACATGACTTTTTTTATTTGCTAGTTATCCTTATCTTCATTTGCTAATTATCCTTATTTTCATTTGCTAATTAACCTTATTTTCATTTGTTAATTATCCTTATTTTCATTTGCTAATTATCCTTATTTTCATTTGCTAATTATCCTTATTTTCATTTGCTAATTAAACTTATTTTCATTTGCTAATTATCCTTATTTTCATTTGCTAATTATCCTTATTTTCATTTGCTAGTTAACCTTATTTTCATTTGCTAATTATCCTTATTTTCATTTGCTAATTAACCTTATTTTCATTTGCTAATTATCCTTATTTTCATTTGTTAATTAACCTTATTTTCATTTGGTAATTATCCTTATTTTCATTTGCTAATTATCCTTATTTTCATTTGCTAATTAACCTTATTTTCATTTGCTAATTATCCTTATTTTCATTTGCTAATTAACCTTATTTTCATTTGCTAATTATCCTTATTTTCATTTGCTAATTAACCTTATTTTCATTTGGTAGTTATCCTTATTTTCATTTGCTAATTAACCTTATTTTCATTTGCTAATTAACCTTATTTGCATTTGTTAATTAACCTTATTTTGATTTGCTAATTATCCTTATTTTCATTTGCTAATTATCCTTATTGTCATTTGCTAATTAAACTTATTTTCATTTGCTAGTTATCATTATTTTCATTTGGTAATTAACCTTATTTTCATTTGCTAATTATCCTTTTTTTCATTTGCTAATTAACCTTATTTTCATTTACTAGTTATCATTATTTTCATTTGGTAATTAACCTTATTTTCATTTGCTAATTATCCTTTTTTTCATTTGCTAATTAACCTTATTTTCATTTGCTAGTTATCATTATTTTCATTTGGTAATTAACCTTATTTTCATTTGCTAATTATCCTTTTTTTCATTTGCTAATTAACCTTATTTTCATTTGCTAATTTACCGATGACTATCAAGCTTTTGTTTCTCTGCTTGGCTGAGCTCCACGGGGAGTCTTATTTAGTATTGACTATTATTTTCATTTTATTTACTTTACCAAAAGAATTATTTTACCAATAAAACCCAAATATAATAAATTTATAATCCATTGGGTATGAAATTATATTACTTGCGTCACAGATGGGTCAGGACATAGGAGAAATTCGTAGGTATAAACGGTATGCAAATTATCTTAAGTGTCACAGATGGGTCAGGACATAGGAGAAATTCGTAGGTATAAACGGTATGCAAATTATTTTAAGTGTCACAGATGGGTCAGGACATAGGAGAAATTCGTAGGTATAAACGATATGCAAATTATTTTAAGTGTCACAGATGGGTCAGGACACAGGAGAAATTCGTAGGAAAAACGGTATGCAAATTATTTTAAGTATCACAGATGGGTCAGGA
>NC_090726.1:38530536-38535536 GCF_036898095.1 Palaemon carinicauda | reverse complement strand
TGGTTCCAGCCGTGCTTTTCATACAAGCATTCTATTCTTTGGCCAGTATTTAACATTTTTCTTTATAGAAAAAGCGATTTTAATTTTGTTTATAACAGACACGGGGTTATTCTTCAAATTGGTAATATGATTTACCATGAATAACAGACAAAAGAGAATTATAAGATTGAATTAGAAAGGTATTCTTAATGTTTTTATAATTATTTCTCTATTAATCTGGTGGAATATAAATGACTGGAAATAACAGATAGAATAGAATTATCAGATTAAATTAGGTTATCAAAAAATAATAATTAATCAAACTAAACATTGCTAGTACAGTGGTAACGTATTCGCCTAACATTTGCCAGCAGCAGATCTAACCCCGCCGGGACCTTGAGTTTAAGCTGTTTACTGGTGAGGTCACTGCTGTATTAGCGCACCAGAGTGGGTGGTTGGACATGGCCGGATGACGTTCTGGTGAGTATCTATTCGGATAAAACTAGAACTGAAACCAGACACCTTTACAGGACCATCTAACATTTTCTATCTAATCACTACGTTCATTTTGTATATCTATTTGCTAACTTTACGGTTACATACAAACAAAAATACATACATACATACATACATACATACATACATTTTGTACCATTTTCATGTGAGGTAGGATTTTGCATTGCACTTTAATTAACTTGAAAAATTCTACCTGGAGAGACAAAACCCAAAGAAAATACTCTACCTCTATTATATAAACATTTGTAAGTTTTAAATTATAATCTTTGTATTCATATACATTCCTAAAGAAAATGGATTGACGCTATGCAAACAATCTTTACCTAACTGAATTTCATTTCTCGGAGCCAGTGAAAGTGTAGGTTGAATAATTTATGCTTTTCTCCTCTTAACATATTTTAATCGTCTTCTGCAACTCAGCAAAGCGAAGACTAGAGAGTTTGAATAACTTCTCCCCCCAAAACGGTAAAGTTTGGCGAAGATAAAATTCATATGTAGTACACTGTTAAAGAATAAGGCGTAATTTTAATCGGAAATCCCCGTAAAAATATACTGTTCTCAGCCGTATTTCAGTTAAATACAGGCGACCGTAATTTCATACTACTTTGTTATTATCTTTTATGGGTTGGTGACCGTAATATCACTCATTTACGTCAATATAAACTCTAGTCTTGGGTAAATGCTAATAGTTTACATATGACAT
This sequence comes from Palaemon carinicauda, assembly GCF_036898095.1. Taxonomy (NCBI): domain Eukaryota; kingdom Metazoa; phylum Arthropoda; class Malacostraca; order Decapoda; family Palaemonidae; genus Palaemon; species Palaemon carinicauda. The sequence goes on along the minus strand of NC_090726.1, from coordinate 38,534,338 downwards.
ATCTGTTTTGACGTTGTTACTGTTTTTAGAATGATTTATTGTTAATTTGTTCTTATCATTTGTTTATTTCCTTATTTCCTTTCCTCACTGGGCTATTTTCCCTATTGGAGCCCTTGAGCTTATAGCATCTTGCTTTTCCAACTAGGGTTGTAGCTTGGTTAGTAAAAATACTACTACTACTACTACTACTTCTACTACTTCTACTACTACCACCACCACTAATAATAATAATAATAATAATAATAATAATAATAATAATAATAATAATAATAATATATCCGTTTTTGAAACGGTAAATGCTAGGCCACATTTATTCCAGGATTTTTACCATTTTTCAGGGCAAATTTTCAACAGTGTAAAAAGATACCGAACATTACTTTCAATCTTCTATATTACCCCAATTTTACCCGGAAACCTACATTTTGAGCTTCAATTCTATATGATAGGGCACCACTTCATATTTTCTCCTTTTTAAAAGTTATTATACATCAGCAACGTAATTAAAGGTTTCGTTTCTAGCACGAGAACGCTAAACTGTAGTTCGTGTTGAGGCGAAACAAATTTCCATTTAGAAAAGTATATGTGTCGCATACAACGTGTAATTTTCCGTGTTCTTTGTTACCATTAACACGGGAGGTATTTCCATGTTACTCATTTTCAAGATGAATTTATATGGATATGCTCTTATCTTTGATAGTGAAAATTATAGAGCAGTTGCGTAATGAAAGTGACGCTCAATGAAAATACATGGGCAAACATACCTGTTGTTTTATGAATTTATACAGTATGATGTATTTCCCCCCCCCTTTTTTTTTTCTTTTGTCAACTGTCGAGGACAACAGTTTTCATGACAATTTATATTATATGATCTAGTCAGTGTACATCAATTATGCTATGTTCCTCAAAAAAAACTATTTTTTTTTTTTGCTTTGAAAATAAAGCAGGTTTTTTTTTTTTTTTTTTTTTTTTTTTTTTTTTTTTTTTTTTTTCAAAAACATAACATAGTGGATGTACACTACCTATATAACATAAATGTTCATCAAAATTGACACTGATTTACTAATCAAGAAAGATTTCAGTCAATTATTCGTTGGAAGACGGGTAAAAAGTTATGTTAGTGAGAAATCAACTGTCCAAAAAGGCAAAGACTGTTTAGCATAGTTCATTATCGACAATTAAAAGTTAAAGGTGTCTGGTTTCTGTTCCAGTATCGTCTGAAGAGATTGTGCACGAGAATATCAGCTCGGCACAGCAGTAACCTCCACAGTAAACATTTCTTGAAATACTGTTGAGATTTGGCTTTTCCTGCTAGATGTTCCTTAAGTTTTCTGCTGTCTGGGAATTGCCAATGATCGTAGTATTGCCAGTTATGACCTCTAGTTTGACGTTGTTGTTGTGCACCAGGAGTTGGTGCACCTTAATAACTCCTTGCTGAACTTGGCAAGGCAAACGTTGAGAAAGTTTCATCGTCGTCATTCCAATATGATAGCTGGGCCATCCACAGACTGGGCATTGATAGGAATAGACGACATTAGACTTCTTCAGAAAGTTATCCACTGGAGGGGCTGGGTTGTTCTCCTAAACGAGGGATTTGGTCTTCGTTGTTTGATAATAAATTATCAAGTTTTTCCTTGTGTGGCTGTGGCGTTGTTTTAGATAATCGCCATCCTAGGGTTGTGGTGGCCGATATGGTAACGTCCCTGACTGGTGAATACCAGACTGGGGTTCGAGTCCCGTTAGTTTCTTTGGTCACTACATTCTCGCCATCCTTATGAGCTAAGGATGGGGGGTTTAGGGGAGCCTATAGGTCTATCTGATGAGACCTCAGTAGCCATTGCCTGGCCCTCCTTGGTCCTAGCTTGGGTGAAGAGTTTCTTTGGTCACTACATTTTCGCCATCCTTATGAGCTAAGGGTGGGGACTTTGGAAGATCCTATAAGTTTATCTGATGAGACCTCAATAGCCATTGCCAGGCCCTCCATGGCCCTAGCTTGGGTGAAGAAGGGGCTTGGTCACTGATCATATGTAATATGGTTAGTCTCTGGGGAATTGTCCTGCTCGATAGGGCAATGTTACTGTCCCTTGCCTCTGTCATTCATGAGCGGCCTTAAACCTTTAAACTCCGTATTAGACAAGTTTACGTCGTAGATCTTTAGTAAAATCTTGGAATCTTTTTTATATATTTTGTTGCCCTGCCTATTGATGGCCAACTTAGCGCTGCTACTGGTGGCATGCAGTGCTGGTAAGAAAAGGGAACTTCAGAACAATTGAAAAGGTCAACTACTAAATAAATGCCACTAAGGCAACTGAAATCTTCAATGAAACCTTCTTGAAAGAGGGTCTACTTCCAAGATATGTTATTATTATTATTATTATTATTATTATTATTATTATTATTATTATTATTATTATTATTATTATTATTATTATTATCAATTTTTTTTTTTACTCAAATCAATTTTAAAAGGACTTAAAGTAACATAAAACTGACTATTATAATATTGTTATCCAACTATTATTTCCATATTTCTCAGAGCGAGGAGTGATAGAAGGGTAGGAAGTTTATAATAATAATACAACGAGGGAGAAAATTATTCGTGTGGCACGCAATATACTATTAAATTTTGTTTATTTCAAAGCATAGCACAAAAAAAAAAAAAATCATTCGTGCTACTAACGAGGTTAAGATTTGTGCCTTTAAGAACCGCTTTTTTTTTTTTTGGGGGGGGGGGGGGGGGGTTTGCATATATGCTTTTATAGGTCTCTTATAGTTTATTCTGAATATAGATCATTCTTTCGTATAAAGGGAAAACTTCAATGCAGTATTCTGTTATGTTAGTTTTAAACCACCTTATTTGGACCAGGCACACCAAGTAATATAATTATTTAATCTTTATTAAATACTATAACATATGGGTTTGGATTTGTTGATTTTGAACTAATTCCCGATAGTCTTTAGCGGCTTGTAAGTGTTTTATAATGGTTACGATAATGAAAAAAAACAAACAGCCAAAACTACAAATAAAAAGTGCAGTAAAAGCTTTAGTTTTAAACAAATAGTTAGTAGCAATCATTTTTTAGTTCTAGACAAGTAGTTGGTAGGAATCATTGTTTAGTTCTAGACAAGTAGTTGGTTGCAATCATTGTTCAGTTCTAGACAAGTAGTTGGTTGCAATCACAGTTTCGTTCTAAACAAGTGGTTGGTTGCAATCATTGTTTAGTTGTAGACAAGTAGTTGGTTGCAATCACTGTTTAGTTTTAAATAAGTAGTTGGTAGCAATCATTGTTTAGTTCTAGATAAGTAGTTGGTTGCAATCACTGTTTAGTTTTAAATAAGGAGTTGGTAGCAATCATTGTTTAGTTCTAGATAAGTAGTTGGTTGCAATCACTGTTTAGTTCTAAACAAGTAGTTGGTTGCAATCATTGTTTAAAACTAAAGAAGTATCTTTTTGCAATCATTGTTTAGTTCTAAACAAGTAGTTGGTTGCAATCACTGTTTAGTTCTAAACAAGTAGTTGGTTGAGATTATTATTTATTTCAAAACAAGTAATTGGTTGAAATCATTGCTTAGTTCTAAACAAGTAGTCGGTTGCAATCATTGTTTACTTCTAAGCACATGATAAAACATATTGCGAAAAAAAGTTCCCTTTACCTGTTGTTGACTTTGCAACACGGCTAGTTGACATCTTTTTGTCATGCAACATGACCTACCTGAGGCAATATGTCACTATGTTTGCGTGCTCCACATATATAGAAAGGTTCTGTGGTCGGATAAGTGGTTATTTCTTGAGTCTGTATTGTCA
>NC_090726.1:38503036-38525536 GCF_036898095.1 Palaemon carinicauda | reverse complement strand
GTCAGGAAGCGGTTTACAAACAAACACACACACAGAGGGGTGAAAATATAACCTCCTTCCAACTTTGATGGCGGAGATGATAAATCTCTATAGTTGTATTCTGTATCATTAAATGAGGATGGTCTTATGATATATAAAATAATTTTTTTTTTTTTTTTTTTTTTTTTTAATATCCAGTTCATGACATACATATCGGGACAGAGATTTGTCACCCAATTGTGAAAAACTGAAGTCTGCTGAAAGAATTTTTCATTACTGGTACCTACTCTTGGTGATTCTAAGCTAGAGCTATCAGTTAAGCCTGATACTTGACCATCATTGATGTAATAATTCTTTTCATAGTATGCATACCTGGCCTGAGTATGGGAACACCAACACTTTTAAATGTCGTTAATTTTAAATAAGTACTTAACCTCAGGCCATATTATTATTATTATTATTATTATTATTATTATTATTATTATTACTTGGTAAGCTACAACCCTAAATGGAAAAGCAGGATGCTATAAGCCCAGAGGCTCCAACAGGGAAAATAGCTCAGTGAGGAAAGGAAACAAAGAAAAATAAAATATTTCAAGAAGACCAACGAGATTAAAATAAATATCTCCTATATAAACTTAGAATTTTTTAACAAAATAAGAGAAAGAGAAATAAGATAGTGTGCCCGAGTGTACCCTCATGCAAGAGAAGAGAACTCAAACCCAAGACAGTGGAAGACCATGGTACAGAGGCTATGGCACTAATTAATTTCTCCTCATATGGGTGACTGATATTATGCAATATGCATAGATTTTCTTTTGATAGGGTAATAAAGTCTCACTCATTAATTTCTCGAATATATACTTTTTATGGGGGTTTTGATATACCAATGGATATTGGATAAACGCGAAAAATGTATACGCAATCATCAGTAAAGACCTGAGCGAGCGAGCAGTTAGGTTGTAACTGAAAGGCGAGGTGAATGCAACTACAACTTTATTAAACAATCAACAGGTTTATATACAGAGATTTCAGAGCAAGAACGTTACAAAGATTCAAGCACATTAGAACATGAGGTACACGTGCGGTACAGATCTGATTATAATTGTGGTTCTGTAAAATTGTACTTAATTCTCATAAACGAATTCCTCATTCGATGTGTTTTTTGACATTGATCTTATAATATCGAGGCTTTGATTTTTGGGTAACTAAATCAATTTGACAAATCGTACAAAGAAATTTTCTGTTACATGATTTTTTTATTTTGTTAATAAACCTTATTTTCATTTGCTAATTAACCTTACTTTCATTTGCTAGTTAACCTTATTTTCATTTGCTAATTATCCTTATTTTCAATTGCTAATTATCCTTATTTTCAATTGCTAATTAAACTTATTTTCATTTGCTAATTATCCTTATTTTCATTTGCTAAATATCCTTATTATCATTTGCTAATTATCCTTATTTTCATTTGGTAATTATCCTTATCTTCATTTGCTAATTATCCTTATTTTCATTTGCTAATTATCCTTATTTTCATTTGTTAATTAATCTTATTTTCATTTGCTAATCAACCTTATTTTCATTTGGTAATTATCCTTATTTTCATTTGCTAATTATCCTTATTTTCATTTGCTAATTTACCGATGACTATCAAGCTTTTGTTTCTCTGCTTGGCTGAGCTCCACGTGGAGTCTTATTTAGTATTGACTATTGTTTTCATTTTATTTACTTTACCACAATAATTATTTTACCAATAAAACCCAAATATAATAAATTTATAATCAATTGAATATGAAATTATATCACTTGCATCACATATGGGTCAGGACATAGGAGAAATTCGTAGGTATAAACGATATGCAAATTACTTTAAGTAACTTCATAAGTACCACGTAGGTAATTCTAAAACTTTATATTTTGTATTGTTACTTTGTCGGTGACTTAATAACCTTTTATTTCCAGAAAGGTAATTTTCCACCTATATTTTCTTGTCTTTTATTTACTATGTTGATGGCTTAATAATCTCTTATTTCCAAGAAGGTGATTTTCCAACTTTATTTTCTTGTCTTTTATTTACTATGTTGGTGGCTTAATAATCTCTTATTATTTCATATAATTATGAACGATTTAAAATTCCAATAGAGATACGAAATTAAGCAGGATTAACATGCCGAGTCAAAATAACGTATTATATTATAACATAAAAAAAAAAAATCCTTTCATGGGTCCTGTAAAAAGGGTTTATTAATTTGATTTCTGTTCCAGACAGAAACACAGTCATTATGTAATTTTATTTGGATGAAATTAATAGCCAAGGTGAAATGAAATTGATGATAATAATATGTTTAGTATTAGAAATAAATATATGTTAAAACTGTAATGTAATCGTTTGAAAGCAACCGGAAATTGCTTATTTTTATAGAGATAAAAACAATTACGAGCTGCATGTAAATTGTGAGGGCAATAATAATGTATAAATTCCCAAGCATAGAGAATGAAAGTGTATTACTGGCATTACACAAAAGTCCTTTTATTTTTTTTATTATTTTTTTTATTTTTTTTTATTTATTTTTTTTTGTCATATATGGCTCTAGTGTATTTGAAATTACCAAATGTTTTGTGTATCATACATCATCATTACGTTATGGAAAACCTTCGATTAATAGAGTATTTTGCTTTCAATCATGTTATTGTTATTATTTTTTAAAATATTGTATTTAAATTGTTCATTACTTTTTATATCGTTTATATATTTCCTTTACTCACGGGGCTATTTTTCCCCGTTTGAGCCCTGTTTTGCTTTTCCAAATAGGGTTGTTACTTAACTAGTAATAATAATAATAATAATAATAATAATAATAATAATAATAATAATAATAAAGAAAATAATGATAATGATAATGATAATAATAATAACAATAATAATAATAATAATAATAATACTAATACTAATAATAATAATACTAATAATAATGATAATAATAATAATAATAATAATGATAATTTGAAAAAAGCAGGAAAAAGTAAGAAAGAAAAAAAAAAGAAACTGACTCTTAGCGTCTCATCAAGATATTATCACGCGACAAAGAATAATTATATATGGTATGTAATACTGCAGAAGAAAAAAAAAACTTTTTTTTTGTGGTAGGGTGCAAATTAAAGAGAAGGAATATGAAAGAAAATATTCGTAGTAGGATAAAGACTATGATGAAAATAATATTGCCTCTGGAATCAGCTGGATAATAAAATGGATATAAAGAATATGAGGAAAGGGGAAAGTTTTAAACTAGTTTTATTTTGTCTACAAGATTTGTTTTACAACAAGGCTGGTTTACATAATAGAACCTGAATCTATGCATACACACACATATGTAAATATATATATATATATATATATATATATATATATATATATATATATATATATATATATATACACAGTATGTATATATGTGTATTTATACATTCATATATATATATATATATATATAATATATATATATATATATATATATATATATATATATATATATATATATATATATATATATATATATATATATATGTGTGTGTGTGTGTGTGTGAATATATATATATATATGTGAGAGAGAGAGAGAGAGAGAGAGAGAGAGAGAGAGAGAGAGAGAGAGAGAGAGAGAGGGGTGAATTAGAAATAAATGTAAGGTTTTCATGTTTTTATATTTTATTGTTTCTTGCAACAATGAAAAAGAACTATAAAATTGTCCCTCAAAATTTTTTGAGATCATTAAATTATAACAGTGACAGAGTTTTCGATAATGAAGAAATGATATTGATTCTGCTGATAGAATTATCAATTTGTATATGATTCTGCGCATACTCAAACATTGGGTTTAGCGAGAAACCAACTGAAATATTTTTCCTTGCCCTAGGTATCCTCAAATTGGCAAATAAATCAAATCACTATGATTTGCATCCGTTTCTTCTATGCTATTCCAGTTATGTTTAAGCGAAAGAAGGGTTTTCAAATTGGATTGGATTTTCCATAATCATAAAGATCTGTATTTTATCTCACGATACTAAAAGTTTGTAAGTCTTTTTGTACCTCCGCCAACAAAGTTGGAAGGTTATGTTTCACCCCATGTCTGTGTTTTTGTTTGTGAACAGCTTCCTGGACTCAATTTTAGTCGTAATGTAATGAAACTTTAAGGGATTAAATGTTATGTAAAAATCTTGAAATTATTAAATTTTGGAAGGTCAAGGTCAAAGATCAAGGTCACGGTTAAGCAAAAATATCTAATTCGCGTGATTAGCCTTAATTTTTGACATCGTTGTCACAGAGACTTCATACTTGGTTCATATTTGAGTGCTTGAAAATCCACACCAATTAATACATGTTAGGGTCAAAGGTCAAGGTCAAGGTAGCGCAAAAGTCGAGAAATAAGCTGCCGAAGCGGAGGTCGGCGCTCTACTGAATACCCCCTATAGTCTATGGATAGTATCGCCAACATGAAGCTCACATATGCCTCAGTTTAAGCTGAATGAGAAAAAAAAATCATGTATAACGATTACTCAATGAGATATATTTTCATGAATTTTTTCATATGACAGAGCCAAAGAGATTGTGAAATCGTCCTTCCAGAAATGGCAGTTTACCTTTGCATTTCGGAAGCGTATGTATATGGTATATATGATTTTAGTTCATATTTTTCCGTATATTGAAATACAGAAATACTCCTTCTTTCACATGCTGTTATGTATCGAAAAATAAACAGAGTCAACCAGGTAGACAATATACAATTATAAGAAAAGGCAAAATAACACACACTATATATATATATATATATATATATATATATATATATATATATATATATATATATATATATATATATATATATTTACACACATACATATACATATATATATATATATATATATATATATATGTATATATATGTATATATATCTGTATATATATATGTATATATATACTGTATATATATATATATATATATATATATATATATATATATATATATATATATATATATATATATATATATATATGTATATATATATACACATATATGTATATATATATATATATATATATATATATATATATGTATATATATATATATATATATATATATATCCAAATAAGCCATATATATTTTTGCTACATTAATGTCTGGATTCTCTTAACGACCTCGGGATCAAAGCCCCAGGCTAAATTCCGCAAAGACAAGAGCTTGTGACTGGCTGGGAATCGAGCCCTGGTCTGGAAAACTTGTAGAGACTGTCTCTACAAGCTTGCTGGACCAGGGATCGATTCCCGGACGGTCAGAAACTCTTGTCTTTGTGTGATTTCACCTGGGGCTTTGATCCCGAGGTCGTTAAGAGAATCCAGGCACTAATGTAGCAAAAATATATATGGCTTATTTGAATATGAAAAAACACTTCTAAATGTGCAAAAATTTATCATATATATATATATATATATATATATATATATATATATATATATATATATATATGTATATGTATATGTATATATATATATATATATATATATATATATATATATATATATATATATATATATATATATATGTATATGTAACTAATTTCTATAGCCCCTATAAAACATTACTAAAATTTCCTAGATAAAATTGGGCATTGTCTTTGAGTGATTCACATGTTTTTTTTTTTATTTTTTTTTTTGGGGGGGGGCGGGTGGGGGATAGGATAAGTCCTAAATGGTAAATCCTGAATAAGTATTCTTCAAAAGTTTATAGAATGTGTATTGCATTCTATTCTTAAACAAGGATTATTCCCTTTCTTTCTCTAATCTGCATAATTGATTATAAAGATTCTTTTTCTCCAACATCAAAAGTCATCATTTGGTTCAATAAAGCAGATTAGAAACAATGTCCATGAACTTTGAAAGAAAATAAAACGAAAATACTGAATACAAGAGAGAGAGAGAGAGAGAGAGAGAGAGAGAGAGAGAGAGAGAGAGCAGACGAAAAATGATGGCCTTGAAAATTGGAAGAGGATAAAACGAAAATCCTGAATATGAGAGAGAGAGAGAGAGAGAGAGAGAGAGAGAGAGAGAGAGAGAGAGAGAGAGAGAGAGAGAGAGCAAACAAAAAACAACGGCCCTGAATAGAGAGAGAGAGAGAGAGAGAGAGAGAGAGAGAGAGAGAGAGAGAGAGAGAGAGAGAGAGAGAGAGAGATTCGAAATAAAAATTTTCAGTCGCAAGATTTCGAAATGCTCTCAAGGCTTTTGAAGACATAATTTTGCTGATTTGGAAGGGAAATCTGCTCTCTTCAGCAGAACGATGTAGCAAATATGCATATATGAATACGTTCCACGAGAGCCTCCTTGTTTGGGCTCTTGGAAACCTTTAAAGTTTTATTCTTACAAAATAATATTCTTTCAATCATTTTCTGCTTTGTTGACTCGAAGTGTTGCACTTTTGTTATGCAGGCGTTACATGGAAGGAGGATAACAAAAAAATACAAATAAACATAATAAGCGCATAGGTAAATATATATGTATGTATATATATATATATATATATATATATATATATATATATATATATAAATTTCATGTATTGATATAGGTTTTATGCATATATATCAAATCTTGATATATATATATATATATATATATATATATATATATATATATATATATATATACACATATATATTTACCTTTACGTTTATTATGCTTTTTGTTATTTTTATTATTCTTATTCCAGGTAACGCCTGCATATATATTAATACATATATATATATATATATTATATATATATATATATATATATATATATATATATATATATATATATATATATATATCATAAGTGAAACTGTATATTAATGGAATTTTCATATGGTGACAAAAAGACAGGTAACATTCCTGAAAAAGGCTCTACGAAACCAATAAATCGACTAATAAAACTAACAGAAAGTTACCAAAGGTTGCTTGTGGAGACAGACTTTATATACTTAGCCTAAGAATAAACATAAAATCATCATTAGGAGAAAATAATTTCCTCGTAACTTGAAGTCATTATCGAAAGTGACCTAGCCGTTATGTCTGAACTCGCTGCATATAACGAGGGATATAAATACCTACTAATAGTAATTGACTAACTTTAAAGATAGCTTAAAGGTTATACCAGTTAAGAAAAAGGACGGTAAAGAAAATGCAGGTACACTTTAAAGAGGATAATCGAATGCATTTATTGGTATATTACGTTTGAAACCAAATTATTATTATTATTATTATTATTATTATTATTATTATTATTATTATTATTATTATTATTATTATTATTATAACCCTAGTTGGAAAAGCAAGATGCTTTATAAGCCAAAGGGCTCCAACAGGGAAAAATAGCCAAGTGAGGATAGGAACAAGTAAACTATTAGAGAATTGATAAACATAAAAATAAAATATTTTGAGAACAGTAACTACATTAAAGTAGATCTTTCACATAGAAACTATAAATATAAACAAATGGAGGAAGATTAATCTAGAAGGAAAATATATAATCATATCAAGATTTGCACTGTACATACAAGAAAAAAAGTAGCTACAGTTGAAAGGGTTATTAAGGCACTTTGAAAAATATGTTGATATCAAATCTATTAGAAGCCAATTGAATATGTCGATTTATTAAAGAATATAGTGATAGAGTAATATATCATCCCATACAGATGTAAACTGAACTTATGATTATAATAACTTCCCATACAGCTTTAGCAGAACTCATCTTTCAAATCAAGTTCCTAGTTATTAAACAGAGATGATTAAAACGAAGGATGTTTCTAGGATGTTTAAAACTGCCTTCCGAGGTAAGGTACCTGTCAGTTCCTTATTGACGACCTGGACTCTAATACGTATAGCTTATGAGATCGAGAACGCTGCCTTCAGGAAGTGTTATACCGTGCAAAAGGTTTATGAACTCTAAAATATGAGTTATGATATTGATAAAATAATGGTAAAAAGAACAGGTAGCCAAATATGATACCTCATGCAGTGCTTCTAAAATATCTAAGATGATTGTTACATATTGTGCAGCCAACAAATCGTCCTGACACGAGAATAGTTACAGATGGTTTTAACTATCAGAAACTAGATACATGTCTACTCCAGGCTCTAGACTTCTAGAACCTTTAAATATGCGTCCCTGAGACTATAAAATAGGATCCCGCGATACATTCGAATAGTTGAAGATCTTAAGGCTTTCAAGATTAAACTGAAAACTTTTTTTTTATTCTGTGAGTGTTTTGATGGCGATGATCAAACAGTAAGCGAGCAATACGCATTGTGAAATGTTAAATAATCCGGAATGAACATAAAACGACAGTGGAGGTCCAGTAGAGAGTAGGGTTCTCCTATGGTACAGGACCAGATAAGCAGCCCTTGAAGTAAAGTAAAAAAGTAAAGTAGATTAAACTGAACAATTAAATTCCTTTCTAGATGAATCACAGATTGTACAGACACAAATTGCCCAAATAGCCTGTTGGTATGTAAAAGTAGAAATTTGGTTCTTTTTCTATAATAACACTCTAACTCAACTAAGATCTCTAAACAAAGAATTTGCTTACGACTAGTTATTTAAACTACTGTGCATATATGAAAACAAGTAATTTGTAAATCAGCGTTTATAAGGAATAATCTTTTATAAGAAACAAATTAATTAAGCATGGAAATTGTCCGGCTGGAAGTTGTCCAACTGTCTATTGTCCGCATGACACTGGTGATGGCAATTGTCCGGATGGATATTATCCGCTTGGCAATAGTCTGGCTGGCAATTGTCCTAGAACCCTCGTTTATTATCCCAAAATTACGATAAAATCATTCCGGTATTAGGAAGGAATATAAATTTATTGCTGCATTTTCACAAATCTCAAGGAACTAGGAAGGAGGTGCATGAAGATTAATTGAAGAAAATCCCTTTTATGTGAAATATAAAATACTTAAAAGGTAAAAAAGGAGAGCACGATCTTGTTAATTTTGCTACCAGCCGTGGGATTAACAGTCTTTAAGCAAAAGGAGTTCATTTACTACCAAAAAAATGCTTATGAGAGGATGGAGAGAGAAATGGTCAATGTAAAGCATCAAAAATTAAGGGGAAAGCAGCATATATGAATTCTTATCTAATCAAAGAAGCTCATAAAATGCTTTCTTTTAAAAAGATTCATAGCATGAAGAAATTAAGAAATTTTAGTACCTAAAACTTGTACCCTCCTCAGTGATAAAAGACTGGTTAATCAAGTACCAGTGAAGCTATTATTTGATAACTCCCAGATTCCAAACATAGATTCCCTTAAGTGGGATAGAGAAAGAAATCTATCACAACCACTTGGACGCATATTTTGCGAGTAATTAAAATTTCTAGTGAATAAAACAGCAATGCACTTAATATTGTACCGCACGTGTATCACACACGCTCGTGCACAGTATTTCTATTTTTTCTTTATATATATATTTTCCTTATCGCTCTCCCCTCACACTGATAACCTGTTTATGCCTATATTTTCCTGCATCATTGCGTTTGAATCTATGCGCCGATCTTGACTGGAACGGGTTGTATATATACTCATGCTCCGTCCATATAAAGTCAATTGCATTCGACACTTCTCTCAGTCACCTCCTATGGCTCGCTTGCACGATATCTAGGATTATAAATGCCTATCGAATATAGCAGAAACAAGGAGTGAAGTCTTCAATTATTGCAGTTTTTAAAACAGCTGTGACGGTAATGCTGATTTGAACCTCTATCAATGCTATGCTGACATGTGTTAGGAGTTATGGTGGCCGACGTGGTAACAACCCTGATTGGTAAACACTAGACTGGGCTTCGAGTCCCCCTCAAACTCGTTAGTTTTTTTTTTGGTCACTGAAACCTCACCATCCTTGTGAGCTAAGGATGGGGAGTTTGTGGGAGTCTATAGGTCTATATGCCGAGTCACCAGCAACCATTGCCTGACACTCCTTGCTCCTAGCGTGGGTGGAGAGGGGGCTTAATTGCTGACCATACGTGTAATATGGTCAGTCTCTAGGGCATTGTCCTGCTTGATAGGGTAATGTCACTGTCCCTTGTCTCTGTCATTCATGAGCGGACATTAAACCTTTTGTGTTATGTGTGAGGCCTTATTACCTCCCAGAGCTTGAAACCAGTATGCGAGCTAGCCATTAGGTGATAACTGAGAGGCGGGGTGAATGCAACTGACTCTATTTCAACAGATAGCGAATTTATATAAAACATGTTCAGGACAAGAAGGTAAAAAAAATTCTAACAGGTTCTGTTAACAGTGAAATATGGAAGGAAATGGGCTTACTTTATTTATGCAGCTTTGCAACAGCTGACTGAAAAGTTTTCTTGAGTAAAAATATCTTAGAAAGGCTTCGGTATTAATATAGTAAATAGTTTTCTCGAATCTCCCTTACTTTCTTCATGCTTGTCAGCTGAATATTCAATATTAAAGCACAAGATAATCAACTAGATATATAGTATAATATAAAAGAAAGGTTGGGAAAACAAGATAAAGGGGGGGGGGTTGGAAATCAAGAAAATAATACATTTAGGTGATTCACGTAACTACCTTATCAATAGAGAGAGAGAGAGAGAGAGAGAGAGAGAGAGAGAGAGAGAGAGAGAGAGAGAGAGAGAGAGAGAGAGAATGTTACACACTTGTAATATCGTGAATGAACACATTAAACAATCTGCAGATTCAACGTGATGAAAAGAAAGAGTGTGAGTAAGAATATGTAGTCTAACCCTAAATATGTTAGAGTAGAGAGAGAGAGAGAGAGAGAGAGAGTGTGTTACACACTTGTAATATCGTGAATGAACACAATAAACAATCCACACATTAAAACATGATGAAAAAAGTGTAAGAATATGTAGTCTCACCCGTTTAGGTTGAGAGAGAGAGAGAGAGAGAGAGAGAGAGAGAGAGAGAGAGAGAGAGAGAGAGAGAGTCTTTATCAGATAAAAGGTCCTAGATGAGGCCTGCACGTATGGCCACTGCTACAAACTCAATAACGTGTAGTAGTTATGGCTTCCCCAAAGGGCCTGGTGGAGATATATATACCCATATGGAAATGTAGCGGGATTCAAGTGCAGCAAACTTGGAGTGGGTTTTGCAGTTCTAGAGATCGAGATAAATATATATATATATATATATATATATATATATATATATATATATATATATATATGTATGTATATATATATGTATATATATATGTATATATATATATATATATATATATATATACATATATAAATATATATATATATATATAAATATATATATATATATATATATATATATATATATATATATATATATATATATATATATATATATGTATATTATTTTAAATCCTACAGCAACTTCTAACACTGGAGGAGAGTATTTTACGTCCAAAGTTACAGTAATAACCTAACGCATGCTAAGTAAGTTCCAAAAATTCAACAAATATTGTGCGTATCGTTAGTTAGGTGGTAACTGAGAGACGGCGTAAATGCAACTAGCTTTATTTCAACAGACAGCGAGATTTTATAGCAACAGTTTCAATAAAAAAAGGTCATAAAAATTCAAACCGATTGATGTAAGTAGATACAGGCATAAATAGGTTATCAGCGCTAGGGGAGAGCAAAAAAAAAGAAAAAAAAAGAAAAAAAAATACAGAAACACCGTTACAGCATACGAGCTTGTGTGATACACGTGCGGTACATGATGCTAGATTACGTAGGGAGACAATGCATGTGAACAGACTTATCAAGGATATAAGAAGAAAGAAACATTGACAAAAATATGAAATACAATATTTTCTGGGTATAAATTGGGCGTTTGTCAGTGCGTATGGGCCAGGTAGTGAGAAAAGTGAAGAAGATCGGAATGAGTTCTGGAATGATTTAACTAGGTGTGTAGAAGGACTGGGTAGAAGGAATTATGTAGTTGTTATGGGTGACTTAAATGCTAGAGTGGGCGCTGGAGAGGTAGAAGGTGTCATTGGTAAGTATGGCGTACCAGGTGAAAATGAGAGTGGTGAGAGACTGGTAGACATGTGTGTTGAACAAGAGATGGTAATAGGTGCTAGCTTCTTTAAAAAGAAAGATAAGAATAAGTATACGTGGGTAAGAGTGGCAAATGGAAGAGTAGTAGAAAGGGCATTAATGGATTATGTGTTGGTAACTAAAAGAATGTTTGGAAGATTGAAAGACGTGCACGTGTTTAGGGGTATGGCTAACGGTATGTCTGATCATTTTTTGGTGGAAGGAAAATTAGTTGTAGCAAAAGAGTGGGGGAATAGAGTAGGTGGATGTAAAAGGGAGGTAGTGAGGATTGAAGAGCTAATAAAACCGGGGGTAAAAAGTAAATATCAGGAAAGGTTGAAAATGGCATATGATGAGGTGAGAGTAAGAGAAACTGGTAATTTAGAGGAGGAATGGAAGTTAGTAAAAGAAAATTTTGTTGGGATTGCAAGTGATGTATGTGGCAAGAAGGTTGTTGGAGGCAGCATGAGGAAGGGCAGTGAATGGTGGAATGAAGGAGTGAAGGTGAAAGTGGAAGAGAAAAAGAGGGCTTTTGAAGAATGGCTGCAGAGTAATAGTATAGAGAAGTATGAAAAATATAGAGAGAAAAAGGTGGAAGTAAAGCGCAAGGTACGTGAGGCAAAGAGGGCAGCTGACCTGAGGTGGGGTCAGGGATTGGGTCAGTCATATGAAGAGAATAAGAAGAAGTTTTGGAAAGAAGTGAAGAGAGTAAGGAAGGCTGGCGCAAGAATTGAAGAGACAGTGAAAGATGGAAATGGAAGGTTGTTAAAAGGAGAGGAGGCAAGGAAAAGGTGGGCGGAATATTTTGAAAGTTTGCTGAATGTTGAGGATAATAGGGAGGCAGATATAATTGCTGTTCCAGGTGTTGAGGTGCCAGTGATGGGAGGTGAGAATGAGAGAGAGATAACAATAGAGGAAGTGAGGAGAGCACCAGATGAAACGAGAGTAGGAAAAGCATCTGGTATGGACGGTGTGAAAGCTGAGATGTTGAAGGAAGGGGGTGTGACTGTACTTGAATGGTTGGTGAGATTGTTTAATATGTGTTTTGTGTTGTCAATGGTACCAGTAGATTGGGTTTGTGCATGTATTGTACCACTATATAAGGGTAAGGGAGATGTGCATGAGTGTTGTAATTCAAGAGGTATTAGTTTGTTGAGTGTAGTTGGAAAAGTGTATGGTAGAGTACTGATTAATAGGATTAAGGATAAAACAGAGAATGCAATCTTGGAAGTACAGGGTGGTTTTAGAAGAGGTAGGGGTTGTATGAATCAGATTTTTACAGTTAGGCAGATATGCGAGAAATATTTAGCAAAAGGTAAGGAGGTGTATGTTGCGTTTATGGATCTGGAGAAAGCATATGATAGAGTTGATAGGGAAGCAATGTGGGATGTGATGAGGTTATATGGAGTTGGTGGAAGGTTGTTGCAAGCAGTGAAAAGTTTATACAAAGGTAGTAAAGCATGTGTTAGAATAGGAAATGAAGTGAGTGATTGGTTTCCGGTGAGAGTGGGGCTGAGACAGGGATGTGTGATGTCGCCGTGGTTGTTTGACTTGTATGTTGATGGAGTGGTGAGAGAGGTGAATGCTCGAGTGCTTGGACGAGGATTAAAACTGGTAGGCGAGAATGACCATGAATGGGAGATAAATCAGTTGTTGTTTGCGGATGATACTGTACTGGTAGCAGACACAGAAGAGAAGCTTGACCGACTAGTGACAGAATTTGGAAGGGTGTGTGAGAGAAGGAAGTTGAGAGTTAATGTGGGTAAGAGTAAGGTTATGAGATGTACGAGAAGGGAAGGTGGTGCAAGGTTGAATGTCATGTTGAATGGAGAGTTACTTGAGGAGGTGGATCAGTTTAAGTACTTGGGGTCTATTGTTGCAGCAAATGGTGGAGTGGAAGCAGATGTACGTCAGAGAGTGAATGAAGGTTGCAAAGTGTTGGGGGCAGTTAAGGGAGTAGTAAAAAATAGAGGGTTGGGCATGAATGTAAAGAGAGTTCTATATGAGAAAGTGATTGTACCAACTGTGATGTATGGATCGGAGTCGTGGGGAATGAAAGTGATGGAGAGACAGAAATTGAATGTGTTTGAGATGAAGTGTCTGAGGAGTATGGCTGGTGTATCTCGAGTAGATAGGGTTAGGAACGAAGTGGTGAGGGAGAGAACGGGTGTAAGAAATGAGTTAGCGGCTAGAGTGGATATGAATGTGTTGAGGTGGTTTGGCCATGTTGAGAGAATGGAAAATGGTTGTCTGCTAAAGAAGGTGATGAATGCAAGAGTTGATGGGAGAAGTACAAGAGGAAGGCCAAGGTTTGGGTGGATGGATGGTGTGAAGAAAGCTCTGGGTGATAGGAGGATAGATGTGAGAGAGGCAAGAAAGCGTGCTAGAAATAGGAATGAATGGCGAGCGATTGTGACGCAGTTCCAGTAGGCCCTGCTGCTTCCTCCGGGGCCTTAGATGACCGCGGAGGTAGCAGCAGTAGGGGTGTCAGCATTATGAAGCTTCATCTGTGGTGGAAATGTGGGAGGTTGGGCTGTGGCACCCTAGCAGTACCAGCTGAACTTGGTTGGGTCCCTGATTAGGCTGAAGGAACATAGAGAGTAGAGATCCCCTTTTTGTTTTGTTTCATTGTTGGTGTCGGCTACCCCCCAAAATTGGGGGAAGTGCCTTGGTATATAGATAGATAGATAAATCGGTGAAAGCGGATTATTACCCAAATGTTATATTTTCATTAGTGAGGAATGGAAAATATACGAAAAGATTAAAGGAATAATGATCAGGAGAGAGTCACTCTTTTATCTTGATATTAAACATGATATCATTACTTCCAGGAAGAAGTCACTCGCACAGCTTAAAGAGAATCTTGTCTTAGACGTTTTTCCTTTAAAGGAAAAAGAATTATATTAACACATGTATGGTCTTGACAGAGCTGTATTATTTCTTCAAATAATAATTCTGTAACAAACGTTGTTTGATCGAACAGATCTCTATCATTTTATTCGCAATTCTCTGTTATATTACCTACTGGCTAGTACAGTGGTAACGTGTTCGCCTAGCATTTGCATGGCAGCAGATCGATCCCCGCCCGGGACCGTGAGTTTAAGCTGTTTACTGGGGAGGCTACTGCTGTGGGTGGGCATTATGGTAGAGGGTTGGGCTTGTCCAGCTGACGTTCTGGTGAGCATCTATTCTGATGAAACTGGAACTGAAACCAGATACCTTTAACCTTAATAATATATACAATAATAAAGAATTGAACAATTATAGTTTATTTCTATTAATCAGTAAGATTTTATTTGTAGATTATGGTTAGTACACTATAGTCAATTCTTTTTAGTGATGCAGATCTGCACCGACTCGCAGGGGGGTTCTTTTAGCTCGGAAAAGTTTCCTGATCGATGATTGGTTGGACAAGATAATTCTAACCAATCAGATAGCAGGAAACTTTTCCGAGCTAAAAGGGCGCCCCTGCGAGTCAGTGCAAATGCGCCCCATTAAAAAAATTGAGTATAGTATATACTACGTACATGTAACCGATAAAATAAGGTAACGTTAGCGTATAGTTAGCGATCTTACGCAATAAGTCAGTGCAAATGCGCCTCATTAAAAAAAAAAAAAAAATTGAGTATAGCATATACTACGTACATGTAACCGATAAAATAAGGTTGCGTTAGTGTATAGTTAGCGATCTTACGCAATAAGTCAGTGCAAATGCGCCTCAATAAAAAAAATTGAGTATAGTATATACTACGTACATGTAACTGATAAAATAAGGTTAGCGTTACTGTATAGTTAGCGATCTTACGCAATATACAGTATATGCGTTTGGCTACCGGATTGGGAAATGTCACTGTCCCTTGTCTCTCTCATTCATGAACGACCTTTAAAGCCTTTAATGGAAACAAGGTGATAAAAGGGTTGGGGCGATAGAGATGGAAGAGTTTATATTATTATAATATCAGCTTACATGAAAGAAATCGCCACACGGAAATACCATAGAAAATAAAAGGCAGTGCTGGGAAAGGCATGGTGTAAAAGTTATGGGAAAAATGTGTAACAATCGCATAGCATGGTATGGTTTCACGAAAAACGTGTAAAGTAAATAAAAATACTAATCTGGGTCGTCTAAGGATCCAGGAGAACTGTCAAATGTTTTTTTTTTTTTTTTTTTTTTTTTCTTTTTTTTTTGTGGGGAATGCCTCCCACATAAGCTTTGAGTCCTGTATAGATTTAGGATCAACATCCCAGACAAAAACTGAGGGATTCTATACAACTTCCATCAAGTGTAGAGTTATTTTTACACCAAATCGAGAAGGAATAGGGCTATTATTATCCTGCTAACAACTTTGGTTGAAGGCTTGTTTACCTTTTATTTAATTTTGCTCTTCGGCCAGCCTTTTCTCAACAATGGGGTTCAAGCTTTCGCAAGCTTTATGAAGGTATCTTTATTTCCTCTTTATCCAAAAACTTTTTAATTATGTAACCTTTATTAGCGACATCCTACTACTTGCATTTTCTGTATGATTTAAAATTCGTCTATTTACTAAAACCCTTCTTCCATAAATAAAATAAAATATTGATAGCAGTTTATTATATAGTTTAGAAGAGAATGTAGAGAAAGTGCAAGTCTGTACTTTCTGTACTATTTAACTATTCCAATAGATAATCATAATAGATTATATAAGTAACGTTATATAGAATAGACATAGACACAGAAAGAGAAGCTTGTGATAGGGCAATGTCACAGTCCGTTGCCTCTGCCATTCACCATTCATGAGTGGCCTTTAAACCTTTAGTGTTATCAGAGTTTGGTTTATACGAGCACCATATCAGCCACAATTCATAGAAATTATAAAAAAAAAAAACTATCATGCTAACACCTATAGTCAATTCTTTATAGTGAGGCAGATTTGCACCGACTCGCAGGGGTGCCCTTTTACCTCGGAAAAGTTTCCTGATCGCTTATTGGTTGAACAAGATAATTCTAACCAATCAGCGAGCAAGAAACTTTTCCGAGCTAGAAGGGCACCGCTGCGAGTCAGTGCAAATGCGCCTCATTAAAAAAAATTGTGTATAGTATATGCTTGTTCATTAATTTCTGGATACTTTCAGTCTATGATTCAATATAAATTATCCATGTGGGTTAGAGCTGCCAAATGAAATGGGTCGAACAAAGTTTTAATATCAGGATCTAGTTTTAATTTGCATTTTATAATTTCATACTACGCTGGCAATCTTGGTTTAATCTTTTTTTTATTAATCATTCAGTTTCACGGCATTTGGGCATTTATGAATTAATTTTCTTCTTAACTTGAGTTTTGAAAGTTACATGAATGATATCTTTGAATGTAATCAAGCCTTCACCAAATAATTAATAATTTTTCTTCAGATAGAAAGTTAGTAGTCATTAGTGTTATAAGATATGTGATCTAGGAATAAAATTTAAATGTATAAATAATGCGATATTTTCATGAGTGCTGTTATGATGAGTAGTAATAATACATATTTTGTTTTCTCTGAAGGGAAGAAACTAACCTTTGATTATATCTTGAAAGGTCAAGGTAAGATTAATAATAGTTTCCAACTATAATTGGATTGTTATTTATAATTAGTCTCAATATTTAAAGATGGAAAAGCAAACTAATAAGGCTTTAAGAGATAAAATTGAACTTTAAATAATAACTTTTTTTTTTTTTTTTTTTTTTTAATAAACAATCATAGCAGTTTATAAGAAAATGCAAAATACTTTTAAACTTCAAGGGTAAAATCCTCATCAATATAGGATTGATTTCTTCCAAATGCAAGATCATTCTATTCTTTATATTGCATTTATGGAACGCTTTTATGGTTGTGGCATATGTGGTAACGTCTCTGACTGGTGTAAGCCAGACTGGGGCTCGAGTCCGTCTCAGACACGTTAGTTTCTTTGGTCGTTGCAACTTCATCATCCTTATGAATTAAGGATGGAGGGTGGGTTTGGGGATCCTATAGATCTATCGGGTGGGTCATCAGCAGCTATTGTCTGGCCCTCCTATGTCGTAGCTTGGGTGGAGTGGGGGCTTGGGCGCTGATCATATGTAAATATAATCAGTCTTCAGGGCATTGTCCTGCTTGAGAGGGTAATGTCACTTTGGAGGTTGGGCAAAAAGGGTTTTCATAAAAAATCCCTAATGGTCAAACAAGCATTAAAATTCTATTAATATTTGATATGTTATTTCTGCAATTGAAGATTTATAGTCAACATTAATGAATTTATCTTTGAATAAGCATAAAGCTACCCACTGCTTCGATGATTATTAGTGACTTCCAAAACCGTTAAGTTGTTTTTGAAATTTAAGCCAATTTCACCCACTGAATTTCTATTCAAAATAATCATTAAAATCATCATCATCTCCTCCTACGCCTATTGACGCAAAGGGCCTTGGTTAGATTTCGCCAGTCGTCTCTATTTTGAGCTTTTAATTCAATGCTTCTCCATTCACAATTCAAAATAATAACTGTGTTGAATTATCTCCCCGAATTGCATACAGTAGAAATATATCAGTAAAATATGATGCTTGATATTTTATGTATTTATCTAATTTCATTTGGTAGAAAAGCATATCAAACAATTAATTAAGCCTCATGTTACGAGTCATTTCTCGATAAATATCTATACCTTAATAAAATTTCATGTTCGTTTAAGTGTGGCATTTGTGCAATTCACATTTTTCATTTTGACTTTTACTTTAACCCAAGATGGTTGAAGATTTTTTGAATTTATTTCTAGGGAATATTTTGAAATATCTGTTACTGTAAAGCCAGAATTTTTACACCTACTCTCATCATGATATTTAAATGCTACAAGGAAACTCAAAACTTGTAAATTGAAAATATATTTTTTTTCCAGTCAGCTTTTTATACGATATATATACATATATATATATATATATATATATATATATATATATATATATATATATATATATATATATATATATATATATATATATATATATACGTATATATCTATCTATCTATCTATATATATATATATATATATATATATATATATATATGCATATATGCATATATGTATATATATATGCATGCATATATGTATATATATATATATATATATATATATATATATATATATATATGTATATATATATATATATATGTATATATATATGTATATATATATATATATATATATATATATTTATATATATACTGTATATATATGCATATATGTAAATATATATATATATATATATATATATATATATATATATATATATGCATATATGTATATATATATATATATATATATATATATATATATATTTATATATATATTTATATTCATATATATATATATATATATATTTATATATATATTTATATTCATATATATATATATATATATATATATATATATATTACATATATATATATATATCATATATTATATATATATATATATATATATATATATATATATATATATATATATATATATATATATATATATATATATATATATATATATATATATTTCAATTGGGAACATCCTAGTGGTGTTAAAATATCGAAAACAGAATCTCTCAGGCTAAACTGAACAGTTGTTTTTCAGCATAACACGGAAATTGCATTTGCTAATTTGACATTTAATATTTGTCTTTGTTTTAATTTCCTTTTTACGATATTTTTCGTTAGGACTAAAAAGACTCGATGATGGAATTACAGTTCATCATAAAGTCTATGGTTAAAAAGTATTTTGATATCCCAAAATTAGTTAACAAATATTGATAAATGATAATTTTTAGATTCTTTAAAAAGAGTAATTTCATGATTGATCTTGAAATTCATAGGCGATATTTCTAAAATCTTCAATAAATTGCAAGACAGATCACACAAGTTTTCTTACTCTAAAGATGTTGATGACGATCTCTTTTTCCAACTTTGCAACAGGATTGTCGTTGGTTCTTAGGGAACTTCATGATTTGTCCAGAGCAGACTAAATTTTGAGGTTTACTCGTCCCTCAGAAAATGCAGATTTGAAAGTTGCATATATATCAGATTTGGTACCATTCAGAGCCTCAGTAACATACAAGTGACCTTAATATCACTCCTTCACTGTCTTGGGTTAGAGTTCTCTTGCTTGAGGGTACACTCGGGCACACTGTTCTATCTTATTTCTTTTCCCCTTGTTTTCTTAAAGTTTTTACAGTTTATATAGGAGATAGTTATTTTAATGTTGTCACGCTTCTTAAAATATTTAACTTTTCCATGTTTCCTTTCCTCACTGGGCTATTTTCCCTGTTCAGCCCCTGGGTTTATAGCATCCAGCTTTGCCTACTAGGTTAGTAGCTTAGCAAGTAATAATAATAATAATAATAATAATAATAATAATAATATATCCATTTTTAAAACGTTAAATGCCTATCATTTATTTTAGGATTTTTACCGCTTTCTACAGTAATTTTTTACTCTGTATAGTTAAATGAAATTTATACATAATATCACACATTTCTTATATAGTAATTGCTACATCCGTTGTTTGGAAGTGTTTAATATTCAACGGACAAATTTGGACGATTAAAGACCGCCAATTGACTGTTCAGATCGCCACTGAGGCTTGAAATTGAACAGCAGATTGGAAGGACTGATATCATCTGAACTCGGGTTGTGTTTAATTGGCTCCATATAACAGAGGTCAATGGAGTACAATCACGAATTAATATTCAAATTAAGTCTTGTGATGTTCATAAGTCTTTGATGGGAATTAGTTGAAATTCTCAACTAAAAACGATAAAGACAGAAATATAAAAGATCTTAGAGAGAGAAATAAAGAAAACGTAATCACCAAAGATGATATATCATGTATTATTCAATAAATAAAGCTTTGTACTGATCCCATAAACAGGAAAAAATGTATATGAGAGAGAGAGAGAGAGAGAGAGAGAGAGAGAGAGAGAGAGAGAGAGAGAGAGAGAGAGAGAGAGAGAGAGAGAGAGAGAGAGATTGTTTATCGAGGATATAGCACAAATAAGATGAAAAATTTATATCTGCGATTTTACAAAATATATTTTCAGCAAATAATTCCAATGAAGAAATTTGAGACACCCAGTAATATTATTATTAGACAGCATTTTGGAAACTACATAATTATTCAGATTATACTAAACCCAATACTGAGTTTCATTGCATTAGTACGGTTCTATTATGCCCTATTTGTGTGTCGACATCCAGTCTGTAGATAGAAGTAAGCCATTCAGTATGTACATAATTCAAATATTGCATTTTACATATCAAAATGTGTATGATTTGACACTAAAATAATTCAATTAGCCCAAGTCTTTGTGATTTTAGTGCGGAATGCAATTTTTCTGCATATTCAATGGCGTCCATCATATATTCATAAGTAGCTAATGCGTTTTATTGAAAGAGCATGTTACAATTTTGTTGCCTGTTCATATATATTGATATATATGTATATGTATATACAGTATATACACATATACATAATATATATATATATATATATATATATATATATATATATATATATATATATATATATATATATATACATATATACATATATATTTATATTACACACACACCATATATATATATATATATAATATATATATATATATATATATATATATATATATATATATATATATATATATACATTACACACACACATATATATATGTATGTATATATATTACATATATATATACATATATACATATATAAATATGTATGTATATGTGTGGGTATACTGAAAATGTGCTGTTATCTGCTCTGGTGTCTGACAATCTTTTTATCTAACTGATAAAAATTTTTTTAGCAATGATTGTTGAAAAAGGTTACTATTCAATACATTTTTTTCTTTTTAGTCACGAAGTGCAATAATCAGTTCAATTGGTTATTAAATACCACTAGTTGATCTTTTTGTATCTTTATATTGTACTTAGTGATCATACCTTCAAAGATAGATTTAAATATCCAAAACCCTAGCAAGATATGTAATGACAATAGTAAGGAGTAGTGATCCAATAAAAATGAATTGGCCAGCCCTCAAGGGAAACTATTGACGTTGGTATACTGATTCAAGCGAATATTATGAACTTATCAACTAGTTAGAATTTATAGCATATAACCTGTAGTGGATATAATTGGAAATCAATGACTAGTATATATAATTTCATATAGCTGCTCAGAACCCAAGTTCCTCTGGCTGTGCATACATGCCTCTGTTTAGGTTTAGAAAGTGTCAATGCCATAAGAAGAAGTTAGTCGGGTATTTCAGAACTTACTTGGTACACAAACTAATAACCTGGTTGTATATGACATGGTTTTTAAAGCGATTGGGAAAATAACTCCTTTTGTAAGAAAACTGAAACCTCAATAACAAATAATTTTTGTGTTGTGTTTAACTAGT
>NC_090726.1:38493036-38495536 GCF_036898095.1 Palaemon carinicauda | reverse complement strand
AAGAGAGAAACGAAAAAAATACTGTTCTAAACGAGGGAACATAATATTAAACTTTTTTTTTTTTTTTTTTTTTTTTAAAATTCCAGTGCTGTCACGAAAAAATACTCTTCATATTATAGAACAAAATATTAGAACTTTTTTTTCTCATTTCATTCAAAATACAGGTCATGCCAAAGAAAAAAAAAGCAGAATAGAAAAAATAATGTACATACGAGAGAAACAAATATCAAAACTTTTTTTTTTTCAATAAAAATGCAAGAGTTATGCAAAAAAAAGAGAGAAATGAAAAAAAAAAATACTGTCTTAAACGAGGGTAACAAAATATTAAAACTTTTTTTTTCTCCCATTTCAATAAAAACGCAAGAGTTACGCAAAAAAAAGAGAGAAACGGTAAAAATACTGTTCTAAACGAGGGAACATAATATCAAACTCGTTTTTTTTTTTTTTTTATTCCAGCGTTGCCACGTAATGCAAGCTGATAAAGGAAAATTAAAGAACGAGACGCCTACGTAATAGAAGTCTCTAGTCCCGGAATTCCTAAAAAGGTGGGCAAAATGTGTGACCTAAACTGCGGAATCCAGTACACTCTTGGCTTTACGGACTTACCCGTATTTATTTTCACACCAGCCAAAAAGGAAATATTTTCAGATTTTTCGAAAGTGTAATGCACACTCCTTTTTGAGGCTGAATCTTTCCAGAATTAAAATGTCAACAGTTTTTATTTATGGAAATATTTTTAATACTGGTGGATTTTTACTTTTTTTTTATTGAAAATATGTTAATATTTTCACTTTTTTTTTTTTTTTTTTTTTTTTTTTTACATAGACCAACCAATAAACAAGAATGCGTTTGTAAGAAATATAGATTCATTCTTGTTTTGGTCTTATGTAACTTTAAATGTACATAAAGAATATGCAAAATAATATTAGGAGAAAATAGAATTATATAGCTTAGTCTTTTGAACTAAAAAAAGTACATTAAGAATGTGCACACTCCTTTTTGAGGCTGAATCTTTCCAAAATTAAAATATCAACAGTACTTTTTAAAGGAAACAATTTTAATACTGGTGGATTTTCACTGTATTTTTTATGGAAAATATTTTAATATTGTTGGATTCCTCGGCCCCCCCTTTTTTGTCTTTAAATATATATAAATAATGTGCAGAATAATATTATATAGGAGAAAATAGGATTAGCTTAGTCTAATGAACTGAAAAAGGTACATAAAGATTGTACACACTTCTTTTTAAGGCTGAATCTTTCTAAAATTAAAATTTAGTATTGCTGGATTTTCACTGTTTTTTTTTATATAGATTAACCAATAAACAAAAATGCGTTCGTAGAATATCAACAGTATTTTTTCATAGGAAAAGTTTTAATACTGGTAGATTTTCCCTTTTTTATATACATTAACCAATTAACAAAAATGTTTTTTCTGAGAAATAAATAAACATTTCTGTTTTGGTCTTATGGAATTTTAAAAGTACATAAAAAATGTGTAGAATAACATTAGTTAGGAAAAAAATAGAATTAGGTTAGTCTTATGTAATTTAAAAAAGTACACAGAGAATGTGCAGAACAATATTAGGTGTTAATAAAATTAGCTTATGGGAAATTAGGTATCAGGCTAATTCGAGATATTTTGAAAATTTAAGAATAATGGTGGGCTATATAATGATTATACGAGTATAAAATTCAAGATTGCTGGGATGTAGAAGAAAAGACAGATTAGACTAGTTTTCATGAAACAATTTATTGATAAATTATTTACTTCATATCAAATGACTTCAACATATAAATTATGAACTTTCTATAAAGGTACACGTAGTATTTCTCTCTCTCTCTCTCTCTCTCTCTCTCTCTCTCTCTCTCTCTCTCTCTCTCTCTCTCTCTCTCTCTGTAAGAAATTATTTCCCTCTAGAGAGAAAATGCTCTGCTTATAAAGATAAGGATAATGAAAAGGGATGGCTGGAACAAAGTAATGTGGAAAGGAGGAAAGTATAAATAGGCTCTTTAAGAAGAGGGCAAAAACAAGAACATACAAAGTAATTGGAAGCAAAGTAAGCAATAAAAAAACTTTCCGTAAATATTCATTTTCGCACTACAAAAGTATGACGGCTGAGGAAAAAAGTGGATTGCCTTCACTGTTAAAAATGTAATGAGAAAAAACGGTAAATGTCTGGCAACCTTTTTTTTAGGATTTTTACCGTTTTGAAAATGGTTATATTAACGTTAAGGAGTGATATTACAGTCACCAACCAGTAAAAGATAATAACAAAGTAATGTAAAATTACGGTCGCCTGTATTTTACTGAAATACGGTTGAGAGCAGTATAATTCTCCCGAGAATTTCCAATTAGAATTACTGTTTTTTTCTAACTGTTTTTTTTCCCCCAAGGCTTAAGCAATAAATTTATAGGTCTGCTAATGTTTGGCATGCCACTGAAATTTATACGTCCCTGTATTTTTACCTCTGCTATACTGTCGTTATTGTTTACTTAC
>NC_090726.1:38475536-38478036 GCF_036898095.1 Palaemon carinicauda | reverse complement strand
TTTAGCAACTGTATTTGTGCGTATCCATTAAATACATATGCATAAATTGTATATGTCTGTATCATAAAGAACGTTCATATTATACGGATTTTTTAACTACCTTTTTAATGACTGGATTCTGATGCAATATGCATGAATATTGTCTGATATTTGAGTTAACTTTGTTTGATTATGTATATACAAATATTTGTTAAAACTTTTTTTATTTCAGAAAAGCTATGCACCTTGATACAAAGACACACATATAAGCAGTCATACTTTATATATATATATATATATATATATATATATATATATATATATATATATATATATATATACTGTATACATATATATATATATATTATATATGTCTGTATATATATATATATATATATATATATATATACTGTATATATATATATATATATATATATATATATATATATATATAAATAAATATATATATATATATATATATATATATATAAATATATATATATATATATATATATATATATATATAAATATATATATATATATATATATATATATATATATATATATATATATATATATATATATATATATATATATATATATATATATATATATATATATATATATATATATATGTGTGTGTGTGTGTATGTGTATTTGATAGGGCACTTTAGTAAATGCAGGAATATAATCTCTGCTGCTCCTCAGGATATTTTTTTGTCCTACTATTAATTGGTATTGCAAACCTATGTTAGGTGATTTGACCTAGAAAATAAGCTGTGTTACCTATGTAAATATCTTCTCTCCATTTGCACTACATTTGCACTATTTCCATGATCTTATTGGATATTCTCCTAACATGGATTTACCAAAACTTATTGTATTGCTAAAAACTTTGAATACTGGAGAGGCATTCAGCTGGGCGCAAACCTTATTTCTCGACCTTTTTCTCGACCTTGACCTTTGAACTAGGACTTACTAATATAATCACTTCCACGTTTAAACATAGCAACCAATCCCAGAAAGTTTCACTAGTCAATGAGTAAAATTATGGCCTGGAAGCTGTTCACACACAAAGCAAACGGACAAACAGTCGCGAAAACATAACCTCCTCCCAACTTCGTTGGCGGAGGTAAAAAATAGTATAATCATAATACAAATAAAATTACGATTAGATGATGTATTGTATGCCAAGGAATATCATTCTATTATTATCATTATTACTTGCTAAACTACAACTCTAGTTAGAAAAGGAGAATGCTATAAGCCCAGGGGCTCCAACAGGGAAAATAGCCCAGTGAGGAAAGGAAACAAGGAAAAATAAAATGTCTTAAGAAGAGTAACAACATCAAATTATATATTTCCTATATAAACTATAAAAAAAATTAACAAAACAAGAGGAAGAGAAATAGAATAGAATAGTGTGCCCGAGTGTACCCTCAAGCAAGACAGTGGAAGACCATGGTACAGATGCTATGGCACTACCAGAGACTAGGAAACAATGGTTTGATTTTGAAGTGTCCAGCGGAGATGATTCCATTGTATATATTTCCTAAACTATAAACAATTCTATTGAATAAATAAGTGCATATTGGATTCAGTGAAAGCTCTCAATTTTCTCTTCTTCATTTGATCTGGTATATTGAGATATACTAATGAAAAGTATGTTTGGAGAGTCACATATTCCAAGAAATAAAGAGAGCAGTGAACATTTTTTTCGGCAATAAAAGAAAAATAAGTCTTTATTGATACCAAGAAAATCTCAATATCCGTCTAATCCAAACTGATTAGAAAGAGAGAGAGAGAGAGAGAGAGAGAGAGAGAGAGAGAGAGAGAGAGAGAGAGAGAGAGAGAGAGAGAGAGAGAGAGAGAGAGAGAGAGAGAGAGTGAGTTACTAGGATTTTGGCTGTCTCAAAGAATATTTAGTCCATCAGCAGAGACTCCATTTGCTCTTTGGTAGAGCGATTTACTTTAGGAATATAATAATAATAATAATAATAATAATAATAATAATGATGATGATGATGATGATGATAATGATATTATTATTACTACTATTATTATTGTTATTATAATTATTGTTATTATTAATATTATTATTATTATTATTATTATTATTATTGATGATGATAATAATAATCAATTAAGTCTATAGCTATATGTGAAACCTCCTCATTATTTACAAGCATATTAACCATAGGAACTTTCTCTACCTTTACACCAAATATTTTAGCATGCATAACAAGATTTACAAAAAATTAATCAGTAATGTAGTAAAATGAAACAGACAATCAAACAAATCTTTTTATATAGGCTCAACTTTGGGAAGAAAATGATACATAAAATTCTAGTCTGGTTTCTTACTATTTATATTCTTTTCTTCCTAAGTTGGATTTGTTGTTACCTTTGCGCCAATCATCCTTGATTAAGGACAACGATGACAGAATTGATAGGCATTGCGGTGAAACACAGAACCCTTTCATGGCGGGCTGTAGTTGAAATGAAAATACGAGACTCAGTG
>NC_090726.1:38446292-38462536 GCF_036898095.1 Palaemon carinicauda | reverse complement strand
TTTACTTCTATCTCCCCCCTGGCTGATTTATTGCATGTCCCGAAATCCTCTCATATTGCTGTGCTCCTGATATCACGGCACGGGAGTTTTTCTCACTGTCAAATTTCATGACCTCCCTGCTGGCAGCCAGCAATAATCTCACGAATCATAATGACAAGCAAGATTCGTCCTCGCCT
Organism: Palaemon carinicauda; assembly: GCF_036898095.1. Lineage (NCBI taxonomy): Eukaryota > Metazoa > Arthropoda > Malacostraca > Decapoda > Palaemonidae > Palaemon > Palaemon carinicauda. The sequence continues at coordinate 38,462,360 of NC_090726.1, read as the reverse complement.
TCCAGATCTATCCTCCCGTCGCCACACACTTTTCCCAGTAATTTTTTCATCTCTTATGGAAGAGTCAGTCGGAATCTGAGCTGGAAAAGAGAGATTTTTTCTTCAATCAGAGATGACACACATTCTCTTAATGTAGTTCATTTGCATTCATATGCTACGAGATTGAAGATATTATGGCGTAATATAAACTAGAGGAGTATTCCGTAGAGCGCAGACCTCCGTCGCGGCTGCTTATTTCTCGACCTTTACCTTGACCTTTGACATTACCATATATTAAATGGAGCGGAAATTCTTACACTCATATATGAACCAGGGTTGAAGTCTGTAATATGAACTAGAGGGGCAATCAGTAGAGTGCCGACCTCCGTCGCGGCTGCTTATTTCTCGACCTTTACCTTGACCTTTTGACCTTAACATATATTAAGTGCCGGGGGATTTTCTTATAATCAAATATGAACCAGGTTTTAAGTCTGTAATATAAACTAGAGGGGCACCCAGTAGAGCGCAGACTTCCACCGCGGCAGTTCTTTTCTTGACCTTTGCCTTGACCTTTGACCTTAACATTTATTAATTGACGTGGATTTTATTACACTTAAATATCAACCAGGTTTGATGTCTGTAATATAAACTAGAGGGGCACTCAATAGAGCGCAGACCTCCGCCACGGGCTGCTTATTTCTTGACCTTTACCTCTACCTTTGACCTTCAAATATATTAATTGGCATGGATTTTCTTACACTTAAATATGAACCAGGTTTGAAGTGTGTAAAATAAACTAAAGGGGCACTCAATAGAGTGCAGACCTTCACCGCTGCTGCTTATTTCTCGACCTTTACCTTGACCTTTGACCTTAACATATATTAATTGACGTTGATATTTTACAGTCAAATATGAACCAGGTTTGAAATCTCTATGACAACTACAGAATGTCCAAACGTATGGCTGATTACGTGTATTGGACATTTTGCTTGACCGTGACATTGACCTTGACCTTTGACCTTGGGCTTCCAAAATTTTATTACAGTTTGTCTTTTATTGAGATTTCTATTTCAAAGTTTCAGTACATTACCTAATATATCTATTTTTCAAATATCATTAGAAAATAAATGCTTAGACAGATCTTTATTCGAAATTTTGAATTCGAAATTTATATAAGATTTAACACAAAATATATATTCAAATTATTCATTTTGCATTTTTGTTTGTGAACAATTTTGTTTTAAAGAGTTTTACTTTTAATTTCCTGTGTCGTTTAAACCCGAGACTTGCAGTATATAAGCTATTCTCAACCGTTCCTCTTCGGCCCATCTATAAAAAGTATTCTGTTTATTATCATGGTAAAACAAACGCCCTACAGATATCTAAACGTATAGGCAAAGAAAATTATAGTAATCAAACGTGCTATGAAAAGTAATTAATAAGTCCCTTTGTTCGTAATACAAGATCAAATAAAAATCATGTAGCATTTAAGAGAAAATATGTTGTCTGAGTTTTAATGTAATGAAATGTCTTACGGGAAAAGTGAGAGCGCCCCCCCCCCCCCCCAAAAAAAAGAAAAGAAAGCTACTGAAAAAATAAAAAAAAAATCCTGAAAAAAGGTACTTCATTCACCAGGTCATAAAGGCAAAGTATGAATGCATAAAATTAGAAAAAAAAGGTAATCATTATATATATCTTTTTCCACGTAATTAGAACTTTTTTTTAACACTAATTTCTTTTGTCAACATTTATTTTATACTTTAGCAACTGTATTTGTGCGTATCCATTAAATACATATGCATAAATTGTATATGTCTGTATCATAAAGAACGTTCATATTATACGGATTTTTTAACTACCTTTTTAATGACTGGATTCTGATGCAATATGCATGAATATTTTGGTTTGATATTTAAATTAACTTTGTTTAATTATATATATACAAATATTTGTTCAAACTTTTTTTATTTCAGAAAAGCTATGCACCTTGATACAAAGACACACATATAAGCAGTCATACTTTATATATATATATATATATATATGTGTATTTATATATATACTGTATACATATATATATATATGTATATTATATATATCTGTATATATATATATATATATATATTATATATGTCTGTATATATATATATATATATATATTATATATGTCTGTATATATATATATATAATATGTCTGTATATATATATACATATAAATATATATATATATATGTATATATATGTATATATATATATATATATATATGTATATATATGTGTGTGTGTGTGTATGTGTATTTGATAGGGCACTTTAGTAAATGCAGGAATATAATCTCTGCTGCTCCTCAGGATATTTTTTTGTCCTACTATTAATTGGTATTGCAAACCTATGATGGGTGATTTGACCTAGAAAATAAGCTTTGTTACCTATGTAAAAATCTTCTCTCCATTTGCATTACATTTGCACTATTTCCATGATCTTATTGGATATTCTCCTAACATGGATTTACCAAAACTTATTGTATTGCTAAAAACTTTTGAATACTAGAGAGGCATTCAGCTGAGCGCAGACCTTATTCCTCGACCTTTTGCTCGACCTTGACGTTTGAACTAGGACTTACTAAATAATCACTTCCACGTTTAAACATGGCAACCAATCCCCAGAAAGTTTCACTAGTCAATGAGTAAAATTATGGCCTGGAAGTTGTTCACACACAAACAAACAGTCGCGAAAACATAACCTCCTCCCAAGTTCGTTGGTGGAGGTAAAAATGGTTTAATCATAATAAAAATAAAATTAGGATTAGATGATGTATTGTATGCCAAGGAATATCATTCTATTATTATCATTATTACTTGCTAAACTACAACTCTAGTTAGAAAAGGAGAAATGCTATAAGCCCAGGGGCTCCATCAGGGAAAATAGCCCAGTGAGGATAGGAAACAAGGAAAAATAAAATATCTTAAGAAGAGTAACAGCATCAAAATATATATTTCCTATATAAAACTATAAAAAAAAAAACTTTAACAAAACAAGAGGAAGATAAATAGAATACAATTAAGTTGCCTGAGCATATCCTCAAGCAAGAGAACTCTATCCAAAGACAGTGGAAGACCATGGTACAGAAGCTATGGCACTACCCAAGACTAGAGAACAATGGTTTGATTTTGAAGTGTCCCGCGATGTTTTCGTTGTATATATTTCCAACAAAACAAGAGGAAGATAAATAGAATAGAATAGTGTGCCCGAGTATACCCTCAAGCAAGAGAACTCTAACCCAAGATAGTGCAAGACCGTGGTACAGAGGCTATGGCACTACCCAAGACTAGAGAACAATGGTTTGATTTTGGAGTGTCCCACGAAGACGATTCCATTGTATATATTTCCTAAACTATAAACAATTTTGTTGAATACATAAGCGTATATTGGCATCAGAGAAAGATCTTAAATTTCTCTTTTTCATTTGATCTGGTATATTGAGAAATACTAATGAAAAGTATGTTTGGAGAGTCACATAAGTCTTTATTGATACCAAGAAAATCTCAATATCCGTCTAATCTAAACTGATTAGAGAGAGAGAGAGAGAGAGAGAGAGAGAGAGAGAGAGAGAGAGAGAGAGTTACTAGGATTTTGGCTGTCTCAAAGAATATTTAGTCTGTCCGCAGAGACTCCATTTGCTCTTGGTAGAGCGATTTACTTTAGGAATAATAATGATAATAATAATAGTAATAATAATAATAATAATAATAATAATAATAATAATAATAATAATAATGATAACGATAATAATAATAATAATAATAATAATAATTATTATTATTATTATTATTATCATTATTATTATTATTATTATTATTATTATTATTATTATTATTATTATTATTATTATTATTATTATTATTCCTACAGTAAATAGCTCTACCAAAGAGTATTATTATTTTAATTGTTGTTGTTGTTGTTGATAATAATAATCAATTAAGTTTATAGCTATATGTGAAACTGGCTCATTATTAACAAGCATAATAAGCATAGGAACTTTCTTTGCTTTTACACCAAATTTTTTAGCATGCATAACAAGATTTACAAAAAATTAATCAGTAATGTAATAAAATGAAACAGACATTCCGAAAAAATCTTTTTATATAGGCTCAACTTTTGGAAGAAAATATATAAAATTCTAGTCTTGTTTCTTACTATTTATATTCTTTTCTTCCTAAGTTGGATTTGTTGTTACCTCTACGCCAATCATCCTTGATTAAGGACAACGATGACAGAATTGATAGGCATTGCGGTGAAATACAGATCCCTTTCATGGCGGGTTGTAGTTGAAATGAAAATACGAGACTCAGTGGTCACGTGATATAACTTTAATTCCCAGTCTCGGTTTACTCGCCAATATCCGGGCGAGCAAAAAAAAAAAAATATCCTTTTACGTAAATGTTTTTGTTTACACCAAATCTCTCATTCCCTTGGAAATTACCGTTCTGAAAGATGATTAAATATCACGCTTCCTGGCTGGGATTAATATTTAGCGGGAATCAAAGCTTGTTGAAAAAAAAAAGATCGTTTTTTCCTGCCAAATTACATATGCTGCAAAACACAAAAAAAAAGTTATGGAAAAATGTCTCTCTACTTTTATCCTTTACAAAGTAAAATAATAGAGAGGGAAAAATTAATCTCAGAAAAAGTTGATTAAAATTTGGATTAAAAAAAGTTGTCTATTTTTTGTGGCAAAACGTAGGAGATTTAAAAAAGCGAGGTTTTGCACATCGTATATTACACAATTCCCCACTAGGGGCATGTTAGGCCGTCATCCACAAAGACAATAGGTAATGATTATTCTCTCCATGCAAATATGACGGACATAATAACAGCATTAGGTTATCATACTCTAACGAGGAAATACATGTATGGTTGTGGCGGTCCATGTGGTAACGTCCCTCACTGGTGAAAGCCAGACTAGGGTTCAAATCCTGCTTAAATTCAAGAGTTTCTTTGGTCGCTGTAACCTTACTATCTTTATGAGCTAAGGCTGGCGGGTTTGTGGGAGCCTATAGGTCTATCTGCTGAGTGATCAGCAGCCAATGCCTGGCTCTTCTTGGTTCTAGCTTGGGTTACGATGGGGCTTCGGTGCTGATCATATGGATGTTAAGGTCAGACTCTAAGGCCTTGTTCTGCTTGATAGGGCAATGTCACTGTCCCATGTTGCTGCCATTCATGAGGGGCCATTAAACCTTTAACTGTGACTCTAACGCTGGTGAATACAGCACATAAGCTACCAGGGTCTAAAGCAATGCTAGGCAGGGCAGCCGATCTGGGCTACGGCCTACCCCGAAGCCAAAGCAAAGTCCTTAAAAAAAAGGCAAGTTTGCTTACCCCATAAAAAAGGTTAATAAAAAAAGAATGTAAGTTACTGAATATTCTATGATCTAACTCACATTGAAAGGTTCCCAATATGCAATAGAGCATTAGATTCAGCTCAAAATTATTTTTCATATACAACAAATAATAAGCATCTATCTCTTCACATAAGAAAATAAATAATCATTAAAATACACTAAAGTTTCAGTAAAGTAATGAGGCAGTTGAATCAGGATAATCTTATTTAAAAAAAATCCCTACTCCAAATTATAAATTTCATTATTTTCAGTTAAAAAATTTAGATATAACTTCACACACTCGATATACTGCATATTAATATTTAGATTCCTCACCATAACTTCCTAAACAACGCACAGTAAGACATAAATCATTAATGACAGAAATTAACAATTCATGTAGAACATAAAGAATGCTCTAAATATATAATAGGTGCAAGAGTTGTTGCAATTTCGTCTAATGACATAAATCCATTATTTCTTACAAATTCACATAATTCCATCATCAAAACTTGTGCTTATGATACCATTTGTAATATTTATCTATAAATAAATTAATGAAAACATGAAGTTTTCATTAAAGAAACCACAAAAGACAAATATTATTGTTGAAATAGTCTCGATTACTTTTCATTTCCAATTTAAAGTTTTAAAGGTCGTTCATGAATGGCAGAAGCAAGGGACAGTGACATTGCCCAAATCAAGCAGGACAACGCCCTAGAGACTGACCATATATACCATATGATCAGCGCCCAAGACCCCTCTCCATCCAAGCTGGGTCTAAGGAGGGCCAGGCAATGGCTGTTGATGACTTGGTCCTAGCTTGAGTGGAGAGGGGGCCTAGGCACTGATCATATGTAATATGGTCAGTCTCTAGGGAATTATCTTGCTTGATAGGTCAATGTCATTGTCCCTTGCCCCTGCCATTCATGAGATGCCTTTAAACCTTCAAAGATGAAAACTTCCTCCGCATAATATACAAATATAATTAAAGACATATATCATTAGAATAACTGCCCACAGTTTTTCTATAATCAGGATCATTACGGCGCTTCAGGAGCTCTGGGGCTTCAGTAATTGCATTTTGTCCAAAATTACCATACTACAGTAATATCATTAGATCTTTAAGCCTAATGATTTAAGCTCCCAAAAGCTGCTACTTTTTCTCTCTCTTACATTGAATGGCAAATGAGCTTTATAAATCAATTAACTTTTGACAGTTGAATTCATAATGGATATTGAGTATTTTGAATTATAGATTACATTTTGTTTATGATGATTTTGCGTTTGTTGTTCATTTCTGGAAAATAAATTGTATACTATAACTTCAAATGGTGGTGGCCGATGCGGTAACGTCCCTGACTGGTGAACGCCAGACTGGGGTTCGAGTCCCGTTCAAACTCGTTTGTTCATTTGGTTGCTGCAGCCTCACCATCCTTGTGAGCTAAGGATGGGGGTTTGGGGAAGCCTTTAGGTCTATCTGCTTGGTCATCAGCAGCCATTGCTTGGCACCAGCCTTTTGAGCTAAGGATGGGAGTTTGTGGAAGCCTATAGGCCTATCTGCTGAGTCATCAGTAGCCAATGCCAGGTCCTAGCTTAGGTGGAGAGGGGGCTTGGGCGCTGATAAATCTGTAGGTCATTGTCCTGCTTGCTAGGGCAATGTCACTGTCCCTTACCTCTGCCGTTCATGAGCGGCCTTTCAAGTTTTAAACCACACGTTAAAAAAAAAGGTACAGCAGCGTAAAAAGAATGATAATTTTCACTACTCCCACATTCCTCCAAGCTTTCAGCTCGAGCCATTTGGCCAAAGGCTTTTACTATCCCTTAGAGATGTTCTTCGTCTTGCCTAATGTAGTTAGGGCTTTTGTTTCTTCCTGTGGCTTCCGTGACAAAAATAACCTGTGTCTTATTTCTTCCCAAGGGTAGGAGAACAAAGGGAGTTACTCCCATACTACGTGTATATCTAGTTGGTATATTTGTTTCGCGGTAATTTGGGGAAACTGGGTCTTATTGCTGTTTATATGTTTTGCTGCTACTCTCTGTTTTGTCAATTTTTTTTTCTTTCAGATTATTCTATTTGATTTTTCCTTAATTCTAGACACAAAAAACAAGCATGAACATATATTTACAGGAATGATAAGAATTAATGTTTTATATACACACAAACACATACACACACACACACACACACACATATATATATATGTATATGTATGTATGTATGTATGTATATATATATATGAATATCTATATATATATGTATGTATATATATGTATATATATGTATATATATATATGTATATATACATATATATATATACATATATATATATATATATATATATATATATATATATATATATATATATATATATATGTACATATAAATGTATATATATGCACACGCATACACACACACATATATATATATATATATATACATATATAATTTTAGATTTAGCTTGCATGACCATCACTAATTATACGCTAAAAGTTTCAATATGTACTATCCGAATTAATGATATTCATGATACCAGAATTTGAAAAAAAAAAATAAAAAAAAGTACTCCCATCAGATTCATCACACTATCATAATTAATATTTAGGCAAAACTCATATATTTGAAATGGTTCTAGGACATTTGCGTACTGGACGTTTGCGTCCCGGACAGTTGTGTCCCGGATAATTGCGGCCCCGGTTAAATAAGTCCCGGATATTTACGTACCTGTAAGTGTGTTTTACTGATTCTATAAAGCTTTTTTTTGGGCTCAAGCTATGGCGTCCTGATGGAAGGTTCCTTTTTGGTAGCTTCCTTGGGTAAATAACTACTAAGATATTCCCAGAGAATTTAACCACAGGTTATCACAGAATTCTAACTTCTGGAGCGAGTATCCTAAAGGTTTCCCTTTAAGACATCGTATATCAACAGGGGACGCATGTATTAACGCGCCACATAGCTATCTACACCCCGAACAGAGTTAATGCTTCGGTGTGTAAGGGCTGAGAATAGCTGGGAGCCGTTCCATAGCTAATCTCATTCGTGGCTACTACTGATACTCGAGACGTAAACAAACGGGCGCCATTGCTTAAATGACGTCACGTCCGTCTTCATCCTTTGTTCAGTAGCTCGCCCTACTTAGACGGATTTTCCCTGTGCTTTACTTATCGCTTTGCATCTACGTAATGTCGCTACCTTCAGCCTCGCCTTCTTCTGGAAAGTTGAGTACAAGGTTCCAGTATTGTTTAGTTAAGCTCTGACCATAAAGTAAATATTACTCTCCGAGATAATTGCTGTTTTGTGGCAGAGCTGTGCCTCTACCGGACCCGCCATTTTATGGCGTCGTTGTTGTTATGCATGCCTTATTTAGTTAGCCACAACAACGCTTCCGGCCTTATTTACTAATCGATTACATTAGTTTATTTAGTTTTCATAGCTAGGAACTTTTATATCGTGTTTCGACGCTTTTTATCGGTCATCGATTGACCTCATACCAGCCGGCTACTATAGCCCCCAGGCCAGAGCGCCTATATATAAGTGTTCATGCATGATTTTATTAGTGATCCTAGGCTAAGTTATGAAGATAGTGGCATTATTTTACAATACTTTCGACCGTGATGCAAGTGTTTTTTCGCCTTCAGGGACCATATAGGGGATAGGTTAGTTAGTGTCCCTTCCTAACCTAACCTACTTGTAGGACCCCTATATGCTTCCTTCATCCCCTGCCTTGGCATTCCCTCTGTTTAGCCTTGATTCCCTTTCTAAGTAGAGGGATCAAGTGTCTAATGGAGTATTTATCGCCTCTCAGTCCTCCCTAAGGGAATGAACCCCCCTTAGGGTTGCGTCCGAGAGTGAGGAAAGGCTAGCCCTTCCTCTATGGCTAGGAATAGTCTATGACTGTCCTGCGATAGCGATATGTCTTCTATCTTTCCTAGTTCAGGGCTCTTAGCCCTGCTCTAGGTTAGGTTTTGGAAGGTTACTCTGTCCCCTGCTGAAACTGTACCCATGCACCGTTTCAGCCTGGCTGCCTTATCTTAGGTTAGGGAGTGTCCTCCCTTTCCCTAGTGGCCGCTCTGGTACAGAACCCCTTCCTTGGAAGACTCTTCTCTTCTCCCCTCCCCACCTATCTCTTGTATAGCCTAGCCTACACTTAGGTTAGTCTATACCCATCTGTCCCTTGTCCTACAACTCCTCCTTAGGGTGGAGTGATAGGGCTACCTTGAGCTTCCATGTGCAGTCCGCTCTGGTACATATACCCTTCATAGTGTCCTATGGGGTTTACCACTGGATGTGTTCTGCATGTGGAGGTCTCCCCCCTCTTTGGGTGTCCCCTAGCCCTCCCTTGGGCTACCTAGCTCCCGGTCCTCTGTGACCCCTGCTCCTGGGTGATAGAGCCTGCCTCTATCATGGGTACACCCTCTCAGGGGGGGATGTCTGGGAGTCCATGACTGGACTTCTTACATCCCTCCCCCTGTCTCTCTTACTATCCGGGTGCCGGTCCCTTGCCGCCTCCACTGTCGGCGATACCCGCCTCCTACCTTGGTGACTCTCCCCTACCCTCATGCCGCCAGCCCCCCCCCCCCGCTTGCCGGGGGACTGTCGACCGCCGCCGGCTCCCGCCGATGGCTCTCCCCCTTCCTCCTAGCTTCGCCGTCCGCCTGCCGGTCGGCCACCGGAGTGCCGGCATCCACTGCCGGCAACCTGGTTCAGCTATAACCATCCTTGTCCCAGTCACCAATCCGGCATCCTCCGACCGCCAGAGCCGCCGCTCCTCTGCCGGCGTGCCGCCGTTGTGCCGGCGGCCGCCACCCTGGTATTACTCTTGACTTACATTTTGTCTGTTCTAATGCCAGAAACTCTGCTGGAGCGGCCTCCAACGTGCCGGAGGTCTGCCGGAACCTCCCGGAGGCGTCAAGACTACTTGCACCCCCTTCTACTAGCTATCACTTGTATACTGATAGCCCTACACTGCAAACAGATGGCCTGTTTACACTCTTTAGATCAGTGCCTTGGTACTGTTCTATTAGTAATCATGCTGTCTCTTTGCATTCTTCAAAATTCCAGCATGCTGCGTGCATCTTAGCGCGGCTGGTTGCCGGAAGCAGTTACCCTAAGGGACCTGTTAGCCCCCTAATTTGGGACTGAGTGATCTCGGTCCCAAACTTGTCCTTGGTTTTTCCATGGAATTCCATTGCCCTGTGGAATTTTAAGGAATACTATCCTGTGCCTTCAGCCATCTCGGATTATCCAAGGATAAAGCTTGCGGTAGCCAGCCGGGCGGGATGCATGGAGTATGTTTTCTTTACTACTTCAATCTCTATGCATCACACCCTTTCTTTAAGTTAAAATTAATGATTAATCTTAACTTAGCTTAAGAACCACTCTTATGACTCCCCCCATACTCATTTTCTCTTTCTTCCACAGGAGGAGCAGATGAAGTGTGACTTCGACTTCTGCGCTGTGAAACGCCCGCACTTCTACGGGCATACGGCTTGCAGGACTCACGCCCCTTGTGCTAACAAGAAAGGGGATCTGAAATTCTGGGACCCACTGAATTGTACGGTCTGCCAGGCTCACCTAGTTGATGCCTTCCATAACCCTCCCTCAGCGGAGGTCAGGGACACTTCTCGGGAGAAGCTACGCAAGTGGGTGCGTGGCTTCCAGAAGAATGCCACCGGACCGTACCTGGCCACTGAAGAAATGAGGTCACTCCTGTTCCCTAAGGCCTCCCCTGATTCAGTGGTACCCAAGGATGTGATCCCCACTGTCCAAATTACAGTGGAACCTGATGTTGTCATGGCCCAGTCCATGCACGAGTGCCGCCTGGATTCCGAAGATGACGAACATATGTCGGATGTCTCGGAAGACACGGAGAAGACCCTTATGGCTCAAGGAGCTGAAGATGACGAAGACCAGGTGGAATACGCCGAGTCGGAGCAAGAGGTCGCTCCTCCTTCCATCTCCGCCCCTACTCCTACACCGACGGAAGTGTCTATCCCGTCTACCTCCACGACCCCGGATCCCTCTTCATCCACTCAAGAAATGATCCGGTTGATTAGAGCCGTCATGGACGACAGGTTAAAGGAGAATCAGGAGTTCATCAGGTCCATGATGGGATCCAGAGAACCGAAGAGGATTTCGGTTAAGGATCTCCCCGCTTGCTCACATGCCAACCCATGGAGGTATGCTGAGCATATGGTTATCGCGACCGGCAGGATCTTCGTCAGCGACAAGATCGGCACGGTCCCTTTGGAAGACGTGGAGTTCTTCCCAAACTTCGAGGCCTACCCGGACTGTTACGTCCGACTTCGCTCTGAACCTGCCTCTAAAGAAGAGACCGAACCGAAGGAAGAGATAGTGTTCGATCTCGCGAAGGCCCAGGCTATGCTAGCCAACACGTTCAAGAGTAGGGGTTTTACCTGCTCTAAGCTTCCGGCCCTGAGCAAGAAGCACCCTACTTATGTCGCACCTGAAAATGCAGTACTTCCATTCTTGGAAAAGGCCTTCGCTGCGTGCCTTAAAGCTGTGGAAGAGGGGAAAGCCTGCCCTGCACTGGAGGAGTGCAGACCCTTCTCCATAGTTACTCCCCCTGACGCTCGACACTGGAAGGACATCCAGCATACGTTCGTCGTGGGAAAGCTAGATCCTGACGTCGCCGGACGTCAGTTTAACGAAGACCTCCCGAAGCTCAACGATCACCTCCTTCGTCGGGAACAAGATACGAAGGAGAGGCTCGCAGCATCCATGTCCCACCAAGTCCAACTTGAAATTATGGCCTGTGACACCAGAGTACCAGACCACTACATGGTACTTTCCAAATCCCACATGACAACCGTGATGAAGGACTTGTACCACTTCATGAAGGCTCGGAGAGCCTGTCGTGAATTCGTGTTCGCAGGTGCCACTGTGAAACACGAACCCCGGAGGCTGATTTCCTCCAACATCTGGGGCAAACACCTCTTTCCTTCTGACCTTGTGAAGGAAATCACCGACAAAGCCGCCACGGAGAATAGGAACCTTCTCCACAAGTGGGGCATGTCAAGGAAGAGGAAACCCTCTCAGGACGACGGACCTCAACCTAAGAGGAAATCCTCAAAACAGAAACCCCAGCAACGTCAACCAAGACGTCAGTTTCCGGGACCCGCTACCTCCCAAGTGGCAGCTCAGCCACAACAGACCTTTCAATTGGTCACCCAACCGGTGTTGTCACAGTCACCTTTCTTCACCCCTGCTTTCGAGCAACAGACGACTACCTTTCGTCCCAAAGGTAGAGGCTCAAACAGAGGTGCAGGCAGAGACGCGTCTCGCCGTCCCTCCAGAGGCAGAAGAGGAAAGGGAGCTAGCGGCCGAGGCAGCAAGCCCTCGGGACACCAGAAGCAATGAAGTGCTTCCAGTGGGAGGAAGACTCCGCCAATTCCAGGATCGTTGGACCTTCGATCCCTGGGCACACAGCATCGTCAAGAAGGGTCTAGGCTGGAGTTGGACTCAACCATCCCCAACATTCCAGCAGTTCTTCCAACAATCAACCCCCCTTCTGGAAGAATATGTCCTAGATCTCTTGAACAAGAAGGTGATAAGGAAGGTAAAGTCCACCAGGTTCCAAGGAAGACTGTTTTGTGTCCCCAAGAAAGACTCCGACAAACTCAGAGTCATTCTGGACTTATCCCCCCTCAACAAGTTCATAGCGAACGACAAGTTCAAGATGCTGACTCTTCAACAAATAAGGACCCTTCTGCCTCGAGGTTCCTACACGGTCTCCATAGACCTGGCGGATGCCTACTGGCACGTTCCAATGAACCATCACGCTTCCTCCTACCTAGGATTTCGACTCCAAAGGAAAAGCTACGCCTTCCGGGCCATGCCCTTCGGCCTCAATGTGGCCCCTCGGATCTTCACAAAGCTGGCGGACGCCATAGTACAACAGCTCCGCCTCCGAAACGTCCAGGTGATGGCCTACCTCGACGACTGGCTAGTCTGGGCTCCATCGCCCGAAGATTGTGTAAAATCTTGCTACAAAGTCACCCAGTACCTAGAACACCTGGGATTCAAGATCAACGAGAAGAAATCTCGCCTCTCTCCAGCTCAGAAGTTCCAGTGGTTAGGAATCCAATGGAACCTTCAGTCACACCGCCTTTCCATCCCCCAGAAGAAAAGGAAGGAAATAGCAGGGTCTGTCAAGCGACTACTGAAATCCAAACGAATTTCAAGACGCCAGCAGGAACGAGTTCTAGGCTCTCTACAGTTTGCCTCAGTAACAAACCCAGTGCTTCGTGCACAGCTAAACGATGCCGCGGGAGTCTGGAGACGTTCTGCATCCATCGCTCGAAGAGACCTCAAGAGACGGCTCCCAAACAGACTTCGACTTCTCCTCAAGCCGTGGTCGGAAGCAAAGGCCCTGAAAAGGTCCATTCCTCTTCAACACCCTCCTCCATCACTCAACATCCATACGGACGCTTCGCTGGAGGGTTGGGGAGGTCACTCCCACCAAAAACAGGCTCAAGGCACCTGGTCTCCCCTGTTCAAGACGTTCCACATAAACATCTTGGAGGCCATGGCGGTCCTTCTAACTCTGAAGAAATTATCCCCGCCTCCCTCGATCCACATTCGTCTAACCCTAGACAACTCGGTGGTAGTTCGTTGTCTCAATCGCCAAGGCTCAAGATCGCCCCAGATAAATCAGGTGCTTCTCCCAATCTTCCGTCTGGCAGAGAAGAAGAAGTGGCACCTGTCTGCAGTTCACCTACAAGGATTCCGCAACGTGACAGCGGATGCTCTATCTCGAACAAACCCGATAGAGTCGGAATGGTCTCTAGACGCAAGATCGTTCTCCTTCATCTCTCACCAAGTCCCAGAACTTCAGATAGATCTCTTCGCAACGAGCGACAACAATCAACTTCCTCGGTATGTGGCCCCGTACGAGGACCCCAAGGCAGAAGCAGTGGATGCCATGTCACTGGACTGGAACAGATGGTCCAAGATCTACCTGTTCCCTCCCACCAACCTTCTGCTGAAAGTCCTCTCCAAACTGAGAACCTTCAAAGGGACAGCGGCCCTAGTGGCTCCCAAGTGGCCCCGGAGCAACTGGTACCCCCTGGTCCTGGAGCTGCAGCCCAAGCTGATCCCTCTCCCGGGCCCAGTTCTCTCCCAACAAGTACAGAAGTCGACTGTCTTCGCTTCATCATCGAAAATCAAGGACCTTCATCTCATGATTTTCTCTCCCTAGCCGCAAAGAAGAGGTTTGGGATCTCGAAGAAAAGTCTGGACTTCCTAGAGGAATACAAGACCGAATCCACAAGACGGCAATACGAATCATCCTGGAGGAAATGGGTCTCCTTCGTCAAGACAAAAAATCCTAAAGAAATCAAAATTGATTTCTGCATGTCCTTCTTTATTCACCTTCATGGACAGGGATTAGCAGCCAATACGATTTCAACCTGCAAATCGGCCTTGACCAGACCAATTCTGTATGCCTTCCAAATTGATCTGTCCAGCGACATCTTCAATAAACTACCGAAAGCATGTGCTCGCCTACGCCCAGCACCCCCACCGAAACCGATCTCCTGGTCATTAGACAAGGTGCTCCATTTCGCCTCCAACTTGGATAATGATTCATGCCCTCTCAAGGATCTGACTCAGAAAGTTATATTTCTCTTTGCTCTTGCTTCAGGAGCTCGAGTCAGCGAAATAGTGGCATTATCAAGAGAGGAAGGACACATCCTGTTTACCGATACAGGAGACGTTACCCTCTCCCCTGATCCGACGTTTCTCGCCAAAAATGAATTACCCACCAAAAGATGGGGCCCCTGGAGAATATGCCCCCTGAAGGAAGATGTCTCTCTATGCCCAGTAGAGAGCCTCAAGGTCTATCTTCGCAGAACTTCGAACTTTGGTGGAGGCCAACTCTTCAAAGGAGAAACATCGGGCAGCGACCTGTCACTGAAACAATTAAGAGCGAAAATCACCAACTTCATTCGCAGAGCGGATCCTGACAGTACACCCGCCGGTCATGATCCTAGGAAAGTTGCATCATCTCTGAATTTCTTTCAGAGTATGGACTTTGAAAGCCTTAAAAACTTCACAGCCTGGAAGTCCTCGCGCGTTTTCTTTAAACATTATGCGAAACAAGTGCACGAAGTCAAACATTTTGTGGTAGCCGCATGTAGTGTTATGAAACCTGCACCTAACTCTGCATAGAACAGTGAGTTACTTGGGACTCTAACTCTTCGGGTGCCTATGTTGACCCTCGAGCGATACATAGTGATGTCGAAAACACTTAGTGCTTTTATAACTGTTCTTATCCCAGGTGAAATGTCATAGTTGTCACACAAGTGCCGCATGCCCTGAGCATGATGTGTTTTTAATCAAAGACTTACGTTCCTCGAGAACGAGTGCCTACTAATAAACTTGAAATTCCTTTTCAGATTCAAGAGCAAGTCTTTATTACTATGTACATTATAATTACTGTAAATGAACTTTACTTATTGCTGCAATTCATTTAATTTCTGCATTTGTGAAATAAAATTTCTATTTTATTACCTGTGCGTCTCAATCAGCTCCTACTTACTATGAAATACATGCCTGTCATAGTTTTATTATCCCCTTTTTTCCTTATGGTTATGGAGAAATTAAGATACTAACTCTTAATTTATATTCACTCTGATTATGTAATGTTCCAATACGAATACTTACTCTTCATACCCTGGAGATGAATC
>NC_090726.1:38415407-38427907 GCF_036898095.1 Palaemon carinicauda | reverse complement strand
AACCACAATTATATATATATATATATACATAAGAAGAGGATAACCCAAAACTTTAAGCATAAGTATGATAGTAAACAGAGCTTGTTTGTCTGAAAGAAAAACATTAAATGCCACTTTTAAGATACCGAGGTATCAAAGTTATAAAAGTCTGTATTACAAATCAATGACATTAGCGTTAGAAACGCTCGGCACACATGTCTGCACTTATGCTAGGTTCACCTTCGGAAATGGAACAGTCTACATGGGCAACACAGTGCCCTCACTTAGTTTGTAGTACAGTATGTAACTACACACTCACCCTGGAATTAATCGTCCTAATTAAAACCACTGTTCCTCGCAGAGTTAAACAGTAGGGTTAACACCGCGACCCACTGCTACCACAGATCTCTTTAGTTCCTCTACTTGCTTCGCATAGTGGCGAAAGAACACTCTGGAAGACTTCCAGCCAGTGTATGAACGGAGATGTTCAAAATCCATACAATTAAAGAAATTTAAGGATGAGGCAACTTTCCTCGGTTCGTGACCTGCGGGTGTATTGTCAGGATCCGCTCTGCGAATAAAATATGTGATTTTCGCTCTGAGTTGATTCAGAGATAAATTTGAGCCTGATGTTTCTCCCCTGAATAGTTGACCACCCTTGAAGTCTGAAGTTCTATGAAGATAGACCTTTAGGCATTCTACTGGACATAGAGATGCATCTTCTTTCAGAGGGCAGATTCTCCAGGGACCCCACCTGTTGGTGGGTAACTCATTCTTGGCGAGAAACGTAGGATCCGGAAACAGGTTCAGTTCTCCCCCAACCAGGAACTGAACACGACCTGCCTCTCTCGAGAGGCTATAATCTCACTAACCCTGGCCCCGGACGCGAGTGCAAAATAGGAAAATAACTTTTTGTGTCAAATCCTTTGACGCACACTCTTCATTGCTCAACAGAGAAGCGAAATGAAGAACTTGTCTAAAGACCATGAAATGGGCTTTGGAGGTGCTGAAGGTCTGAGCCTAGCACAGGCTTTCGGGACTTTATTAAAGATCTCGTTACCTAGGTCGACCTGGAAGGCATATAGAATGGGTCTTGTCAAAGCAGACTTACACGCTGAAATCGTGTTAGCTGCCAATCCTTGACCATGGAGGTGGAGAAGAAAGATAAGCAGAAGTCTGTCAAGATCTCCTGCGGATTCTTCGCCTTGACAAAAGGCCACCCATTTTCTCCAAGATGACTCATATTGCCTTCTAGTAGATTTGCACTTATATTCCTCAAGGAAGTATATGCTGGCTTTCGAAATCCCGAAACGCTTTCTCACCGCTAGGAAGAGAAAATCATGAGCTGCAGGGTCCGGGTTTTCTGTAATGAAGCGCAGACAGTTGACTTCTGGACTCGCTGGGTCAGAACTGGATCTGGTAGCGGTACAAACTTCAGCTACAGTTCCAATGCCAGGAGGAACCACACGCTGTTCGGCCACTTGTGGGCCACTATTGCCGCTACCCCTTGAAGGATCTCAGTTTGTTGAGGACCCTCAACAGAAGGTTGTGAAGAGGGAACAGATAAATCTTGGACCATCTGTTCCAGTCGAGGGACATCGCGTCCACTGCTTCCGCTAAGGGGTCCTCGTACGGGGCACGTACAGGGGCAACTTCTTGTTGTCTTTCGTCGCAAAGAGGTCTATCTGCAGTTCTGGGACTGATTCAGAATGAAGGAGAATGATCCTGCGTCTAAGGACCATTCCGACTCTATCGGTGTGAACCTGGATAGAGCGTCCGCTGTCACATTGCGGACTCCTTGAAGGTGAACTGCCGACAGGTACCACTTCTTCTTTTCCGCCAATCGGAAGATGGCCAACATCACCTGGTTGAGAGGTGGTGACCTCGATCCTTGTCGATTCAAGTATCTCACAACTACCTCGCTGTCCATCACCAACCTTATGTGGATCAAGTGACGCGGGGAGACTTTCTTTAAGGTAAGGAGCACTGCCCTAGCTTCTAGAAAGTTTTATGTGAAAGGTCTTGAATAGCTTGGACCAAGTCCCGTGGACTTTTTTTCCGATGAGAGTGACCTCCCCATCCCTCCTTCGAGGCGTCTGAGTGAATCGTCACCGACGGGGGAGGTGGCTGAAGAAGAACCGACTTCTTTAGATGTCTGGCTTGGGACCAAGGCCTGAGAAGAGTACTTAGTCGAAGCGGCTGGTCTTCTCAGATCTCTTCGCGCGTTTGATGCATAACTTCTCCAAACTCTGATTGCATCCTTTAGCTGTGCTCTTAGCACTGGGTCTGTCACCGAAGCAAACTGGAGAGAGTGCAGTACCCTCTCCTGCTCGAGTCTTGATATCCTTTCGGAATCTAGAAGTCTCTTGACAGAACCCGCTATCTCCTTCCTTTTCTTCGCCGGGATGGAGAAACGGTGTGACAAAAGGTCCCAGTGGATTCCCAGCCACTGGAACTTTTGAGATGGAGAAAGTCGAGACTTTTTTCTGTCGATCTTGAAGACTAGGTACTCTAGGAACTGGATCACTTGACTGGAAGCTTGCAAGCATTCTGTCTCGGATGCTGCCCACACCAACCAGTCGTTCAGGTAGGCTACTACCTGAATTCCCTTTAGGCGTAATTGTTTGAGAGCTACGCTCGCAAGCTTCGTAAAAATCCTTGGGGCTATGTTTAGCCCGAATGGCATGGCTCCGAAGGCGTATAGTCTTCGTTGTAGCCTGAACCCTAGGTAAGGGGAGAGTCGATGGCTAATTGGAATGTGCCAATAGGCGTCTGACAAGTCTATAGAGACGGAATATGCCCTCTTGGGCAGTAAGGTCCTTATGTGTTGCAGTGTTAGCATTTTGAATTTGCAATTCACTATGAACTTGTTGAGTGGCGACAAGTCCAGAATGACTCTGAGCTTTTCCGAGTCTTTCTTGAGAGCACAAAACAGCCTCCCTTAGAAATTGATGGGCTTCACCCTTCGGATCACCTTTTTTCTCCAACAGTTCTTGAACGTACTCCTCCATAACGGGGGTGGAGTGTTGGAAAAACCGAAGGCACGGGGGTGGAGTGCTGTACCAGCTCCCGCCCAGTCCATTCTTGAGTAGGCTGTGGGCCCAGGGATCGAAGGTCCACCGATCCCGAAATTTCAGAAGTCTCCCTCCTACCGGTATCACCTCACTTGGACTGCCGTCCTGAGGTCTTGCCTTCCTGACCACGACCACCCCTGAATCCCCTTCCCCTTGAGGGGCGTCTAGACGAGCCTCTGGCTGCTCCTCTAGGCTTTGCTCGAAAGGAAGTAGACTGCCCTTCGAACGCTGGGGTGAATGCCGTGGACTGTGTCGACACGGCCTGGGGTACCCACTGAAAAGTGGTCGGGGTTTGTGCCACGATCTGGGGCACTGGGGGCAATGGCAATTGCAGTTGCTGTTGCTGTCTAACAGGCTTGGCTGGCCGAGACGGTAGCCTAGTCCTCATAGTCTTCCTCTTTGGTTGAGGACCCTCATCCGGGGAAGACTTTCTTTTGATAGCCAAGCCCCACTTCTGGAGAAGGTTTCTATTCTCCAAGGCGGCCTTATCAACAACTTCTTTGACCAAGTCGGTAGGGAAAAGGTCTTTTCCCCAAATGTTGGAGGAGATTAGTTTCCTTGGCTCGTGCCTCACCGTAGCCGAGGTAAACACGAACTCCCTACAAGCTCTCCTTGCCTTGACGAAGCCATAAAGGTCCTTCGTCACTGTGGCCAGATGAGTCTTGGCCACTACCATGAACATTTCATGGACCTTGGGGTCACTTGCCATCGTCTCGAGAGTAGTCTGAAGAGACATTGAGGCAGTCAGTCTTTCTTTTGTAACGAACTCTTTTCGCAAAAGAAAGTCAGACAGCTTAGGGAGGTCCTCGCCGAACTGACGTCCGGCAATATCAGCTTCCAACTTTCCAACTGAGAACGTAAGATGGACGTCCTTCCAGTCTTTGTGGTCCATAGGCAGGGCCAGCGACAAGGGTTTACACTCCTCTAGGGAGGGCAAGGCTTGCCGGCCTCGACTGCTTTTAGTACAGCCAGAAACCCTTTCTGTAAAAAGGGGAAGGCTCTAGTAGGCGAGGACACAAAGGAAGGGAGCTTCCTGTTCAATGCGGCTACCTTTGAGTTAGAGAAGCCCCTCTCTTTCATCGAGGATGAAAGTAGAGCTTGAGCCTTAGCATGGTCCATCACTATGACCTCCTTCGGCTCTGTCTCCTCCTTTGAAGCTGGTTCCTTCCTCAGCCGGACATAACAGTCCGGATATGATGCCTTGCTGGGCCAGAATTCCACCTCCTTCAGGGGAACTGAGCCCAGCTTATCCGAGATGACGATCTTTCCAGTCGTCATCGGCATGTGCTCCGCAATCCTCCATGGGTTAGCATCTGAGCACAAGGGAAGGTCTTTCACATTGAGCTTTTTCTGGGGCCCATGTGATTCTGCAAGGCACTGCATTCGCAGTTCCATTGCAGCCGCCTTCTCCTGATTCTCCTTCTGCATTTGTTGGAACATTCCAACAATAGAAGAGAGGGCCTGTCCCAGCTCTACTGGGAGACCGGCCGATGTTGAGGGAATAGGCTCCGGAATCTGAACCGGAGTAGCCGACACCTCGTCGACGTCTACCTCTACAACGTCTGGGGCTTGAACTTCATCCTGGCTTCTGCCAGGAGGTTTCCTCCAGACACTCGTCCACATCAGACATCCTGTCATCTAACTGGATGTCTTGCATCGCGACCGCGACTTCAGCATCCACCTGGATCTGAACTTGGGGGATCTCCTCTTGAGGCTGGGGAATCACTGCATCAGCTGATGCCTTAGGGAAAAGATACGCCCTCATCTTCTCACTTGGAAGATAAGGGCCAGAAGTGTTCTTTTGGAAGCCCCTTACCCAGGTACGAAGCTTCTTCCTAGCTATATCCCTTGATTCCGTTGTCCTAGGGGAATCAAAGGCCTCAGTAATCAGGTTAGTGCACACAGTACATACCTGAGGGTCCCAATACCGGAGATCATCCTTGGAGACAGCGCATGCTGCGTGTCTCCTACAAAAACTCATGTCCGCAGAGGTTCTTGCTGCGGACGTTGCAGAAAGCACTTCCGCACTTCGGAGTGTCCTTCTGTAAAGAGAAGAAATTTCCATGAGTATCAAGTGAACTATGTATCACTGGATATGCATAGTATAGCATAACAATTCAGAAAGGAAAGACACACACTTGTGTTTCCCTCACAACCCATTGCTGCAGCCTTCCAGATAATAAAATCAAATGGTTAATCTCTTCTAGAGTAACCAATGCAAAGTTTCCAGAGGAAACAGGTGGAGCTCACACCTAAGAAATGATTTTAAAAACCTGGATAATAGACAGGAAAGAACTCACTTTCCTATCTGTAGGGCAACAGCAAAGGACTGTGCAAGAAAACACAAAAGTGTTAGAACACACAGTGCTGTACCAACACCCTTACCATAGTTTTCTTCTTACTGTATATGTTATACTGAAGAATACTAGTACAGTATAGGGGGATACGTGCCGGCCGGCACTTGCTGGCCGGCACACACCATAACTAGCTTTAAAGTATACTACTTAACAGCTATAAGGCGGCAGCACTCTGGTTCAAATGCATGTGCCGGTCGGCAGCAATTGCCGGCCGGCAACAGCCAATGTCGGCCGGCAATGGCTGCCGGCCGGCAACTACACAAGGTAGTACCCAGCTGCCGGCCACACTCTTGGTGACCGGCAGACAAGGGCTGACATAAGCCGGCCGGCAAAGGTAAAAGACCGATGCCAGCCGGCAGCAAAAGAACCAGAGGACTACACCTGCCCGGCTGCCGGCCTCATATGCCGGCAGCCGGGTCGGGTACAGCACTAGAAGAAAAATAGAATGGATGCCGGGATAAGAGTGTACACTACCTCCAAGCCCGGCAATCCGAAAGAGTGCATATCAGGAAGGGGAGAATCTAATTCAGGCTTCCTGACCAATGCCGTCTGGCTCTACAGGCAGGCATGGAAGAGGGACCAAGGGAGGTCCGGGCAGCACTCAAAAATATAAGGCCCTTGCCGGCCGGCAGCTCTGCCGGCCGGCAAGGGGCTGAGTCAATTCCACATCCTAACCTATACTAGGTCCAGATGTAGAACGACGTACAGTACTGTAATGGCTAGGCCATTACGGAGATAGAGAGGGAAGGGACAAGAGGGTCCTACCGACCTTGCTTTAGTGACGGATCACCCGCAGCCAAGAAACTTATCTTAGCCTAAGGGAGATCTAAGGGGGAAGGCCAGCAATACTTGCCAGCTCCCAGAGCACCAAAGCAAGGAAGGTGTTGCTACTCCCAGGGAAAGAAACTTATCTTCCCCCGAGAGCAGCAACAAGGACTAGTCTGGTAGATCACAAAAGAAGGAATCATATCCACAGAAACCTTCGGTAGTGACCTAAGGAGGCTAAGCCCCCTTTTTGTCTGTGTCAGGCCAGCGAGGGAGACTCTGCCCCAAGCCAGACAAACACAGACTCAGACTAAAAAACTCTGTTGTTCTGTCCCTCTTTGAACCATACTACAGGAACAGGAAGGTACAGTAACACCCCAGTATAGTTTTATCGAAAATAAATTCGGAAAAAACCACTTAGGGATAAGCCTAAGGCTTAAACAGAGGGAAAGGGATTGCATACCTTCTCCGAAGAAAAGAAAGCAACCGGGGAGTATGATAAAGTATACTAAGGCTCCATAAGCAACTTAGCCTAGGCACCAAGAGAATCGATTACCTAAATCACCGAAACTCACTCGTATACTATCTTGGAAATATTCCACACAGTCTTAAACGTATAAAACATAGCCTAAAGCTTCAATAAAATTTTTATTACACTCGGAAAAACCAAAATCATACATGAAGTACTAGGACCAAACGACTAGGCTACATGGCCTAGCGTAGGCCAGAATGGCGAATACTTCGCCAAAATAATACTAAGCACGAAAGGAAATCCTATGTAATGCTAAATAGCTAAAATTTATTAAAGCAAAACAACCAGGAATGTCGCTCTGACTAACTAAACTTATACCTAGCGAGCGACAGCGTCCAGGACGCCTCTGGTAGGCTACGGCTCTTGTATCAAAGATTAATCCTATTAATCACTCAAAATTTACCAAGAGCCTACATTTATACATAAAAGACATTATACTCAACTTATCAGAGGCCGACGAAGACGGAGAAGCCATGAAAAGTAGAATAAATCCAAGATTTGCGAGAAACACAGGAAAAAACACCGAGTTGTTAAGCTACGCAAAAAGGAATACAGATGGCGCCAGGATTGGCGCCAGGCACGCATACGAATCGGAGGATAGGGAAGCCTTGGGAGCGGCTCCCCTTTTTCTTTCCCGAATTCGTTTCTTGCCAATCCCTCCTACGAGACGAAATCTCTGTCCAGGATGCAGATTGCCATGTGGCGTGTCAAGAATACGTCCTCTGATATGTCGCGATATCCCTTTCACGAGGGATACTCGCTCCAGGAGTTAGAATTCTGGTACCTTAAGGTAAATTCTCTGGGAATATCGCCGTAGTTGTAATATACACTAGGAAGCTACCCTATAGGAACTTCCATCAGGACGACATGGCTTGAGCCCAAAAAAACATATATATATATACATATATATATATATATATATATATATATATATACATATATATATATATATATATATATATATATATATATATATATATTTATATATATATATATATATATATATATATATATATATATATATATATATATATATATATATATATATATATATATATATATATATATATATATATATATATATATATATATATATATATATATATATATACATATATGTATATATATGTATATATATATGTATATATATGTGTATATATATATATATATATATATATATATATATATATATATATATATATATATATATATATATATATATATTTATATTTATATATATGTATATATATCGATATATATATATATATATATATATATATATATATATATATATATATATATATATATATACACAAATATTTATTTATATATATATATATATATATATATATATATATATATATATATATATATATATATATATATATATATATATATATATATATATGTATATGTATAAGTATATATGTATAAGTATATATATATATATATATATATATATATATATATATATATATATATATATATATATGCATTGCCGCTACAAGGGCCACCTGACTTGAAATACAACAAAAGCAAGTAGGACATAATTACTTTTCTTTGTCCGCAATTTATTAATACTAGGATAACAAGATTATGGTCGCAGACTCCCTAAGCAATTAGTAAGTATTGAACTCCCCAGAAAAATGCGGAGCTTGGATCATTTAATTATAAAAAAATTCCTCATAATTTGCAAATTTCTTTGTTCACATTTATGAACTATTTTTATACTTCTTTTTCGCTATGCTTCTCATAACTAGTTGCAAAAATAAAGATAGAAATAAAAATGAAAATGAAAATAGAAATCAAAATAAAAAGAATAATAATAAAAAATAAAGATAATGATGAAATTAAAAATAGAAAAAAGAGTAACAATGTAAATTAATTGAAAAAATATATAAACATGATAATAATGATAAAAATAAGAATAAAAATGAAAATAAGGATAAAATAAAAAATAGAAATGAAAATAGAAATTGAAATACAGATAATAGTGAAAATAAAAATGAAAATAAAAATATAAAATAGAAATAATAATAAAATAATAATAAAAACAAAAATAAAAATAAAAATGAAAATAGAAATACAAATAAAAATACAATTAATAAGATAAAATAAAATAAAAAATAAAAATAAAAACAAAAATACAAATAAAAACAATTATAAAATAAAGATAAAAATAAAAATAAAAATAAATAAGAATAAAAATGGAAATAAAAATGATTTGGATAACCGAGGTTTGTCAAAATCGACCCGAGAATAATGGATATTCAGCAAACACTTTGTTCTGAGTTAAAATATTGTATCAATTGACTTGTTTAGATGTTCAGTGATTAAACTGTATTACTTTATAATCAATTTTCTTGCAGTAATATATCATCTTTGTAGTGCCATAGCCTCTGTACTATGATCTTCCACTGTCTTGGATTAGAGTTCTCTTGATTTGGGGTTTGGGGGAGCCTATAAGTCTATCTGCCGACTCATCAGCAGCCATTGCTTGGCCCTCCTTGGTCCTAGCTTGGATGGAGATGGGGCTTGTGCGCTGATCATATGTAATATGGTCAGTCTCTAGGACATTGGCCTGCTTGATAGGGCAATGTCACTATCCCTTGCCTCTGCCATTCATGAGTGTCCTTTAAACGTTTAAACTGATATCATGTTCATTGTTTACAATTTTCGTAATGATTTTGATTATGGAAATATTTACTTTCAAGTCATTTAATATACGAATGCTCTCAACCTCATTACCTAAAGATTCCATTCATTGTCTTCTCTAGAATTTATTTTTTCCTGCATGATATATTGTTAATTTATTCTCATCACTTATTTATTTCCTTATTTCCTTTCCTCATCAGGCTATTTTTCCATGTTGGAGCCCTTGGGCTTATAGTTTCTTGCTTTTCCAACTAGGGTTGTAGCTTGGCTAGTAATAATAATAATAATAATAATAATAATAATAATAATAATAATAATAAATCCCCATTTACTCCATTTAAGATCCATTTTCTTATCACAAACTTTTAACTTCAATGTCATTTTTCTCTTCGTATCAATCCATCATTAAGCATGTCACACCACTAAATAAACAAAACACACACTTACTTGTACAGAGAACCTATAAAACACAAAAATTATTGCTTGAAGTGTGTTTTTAAAAGAATATTTATAAATAGGTGACAAGGCCCTTTATAGAGACTCGCAAGAATCGTGAGATTTCATCTTCTATTAATATCCCCAAGGAGGAAACTCCTTTCAAAGTCACACGTTTCTTAGCCTCAGAAGAGGTCCTTTTGCCTTAAATTTTATGTTGTAATTTCGTAAAGGATGTACATGATTACATACGAATGCAGACAGAGAGAGAGAGAGAGAGAGAGAGAGAGAGAGAGAGAGAGAGAGAGAGAGAGAGAGAGAGATAATTATATACAAATACACACAAACAGAGAGAGAGAGAGAGAGAGAGAGAGAGAGAGAGAGAGAGAGAGAGAGAGAGAGAGAGAGAGTTGTAAAAGCTTTGAAATGCTAATTAAACAATACTGTTGATGAAGTTTTATTTTAGTCAGTTATATTACCTAGATATTTGTTTCAACGGCCTGAAATATTTATACAGAAGTTCCCCAACTGGAAAACATTCGACTTACAAACATTCGACTTATGAACATTAGGACAACACACAATCGACTTACAAACATTCGACTTATGAACATTAGGACAACACACAATCGACTTACAAACATTCGACTTACAAAAACTCGACTTACAAACATTCGACTTACAAACACTCGACTTACAAATATTAGACTTACAAACATTCGACGTACAAACATTTGACTCGTAAACATTCGACTTACAAACATTCGACTGATAAATATTTGACTTACAAATATTCGACTTACAAACATTCGACTTACAAGAATTCGATTTGCAAACATTCGGAGATACAAACACAATACAAATCCAACAGATAATAACAAAGATAAGATAAAGCAATGCTGTAGTAAAACAATATTATATCATTAATATATCGAAAAAAAACTAATTTGTAATAACCTGATACATATCTTTCATGTAACCCGACTATTTGTCAAATTTTGTAGCTGGAAATTATAGGCATGGGATTCAAGTTAGGCCTATTCTAAGCCAAAAAAAAAATAAATAAATAAAATTACTTACAATTAGAACAAGCAAATTGGAACCTTTTGAGTTTTTAAGTTGAGTACCTCCTGTACTTAACTTTCAGTTCATCCAATACTGCAAGACACAAGTTATGTTTAAATATAAATGGAAAATAGTTGTTTCATATTTTACAGAAGGACCTACTGCCAGACATCAAAGAAAGAGGACAGGCAATATTGTATTATACAAAGTCTTTGTACAGCATGTAACATGCATATATAATATGTAAATGAAAATTCTAAAAAAAAAAAGAATACCAGTAATCTCTGTGAGTCTCTTGAAAAAAGAATTGTAGTTGAGAAATTTCATTCATACATTTCAACATTCCAGTCGAACTCCATTACACTGGATTTTCCTTCCATTTCCATATCATCATGAAGATATTTCACAAAGAGACCACGATAATTAGTTGTAATGGCAAAGAGGCTGTTTTTTTTTTTTTTTTTTTTTTTTTTTTTTTTTCTAGAATGAACAGCATATTCTTAATATACGAAGCTTTGCCGTAAAGGAAAATATACTGTTGCATAATCTTACAATATGTCACGAAAAAAATATTCTCAAGCCTGTTTTGGTACAAAAATATTTTTAAAAAATCGTATATTTGATATCTATCATAGAAAAGCCATGGCAAACGTTTATATCGGTATGGGTTGAATGGTTATTTTTAGCGGTGGAGTAAATTGTTCCTTGAATAATTCACAAATCCAAATGAAAATTTCAGGGATTGATGGGATACAGTTTCTCTGTTCTTTCCAACTTCCATGGTGATATATACAACTGAAGAGAGACAGCTATCATATAGCCTTCTTAGATATGATGTGGCAACATTACAGTGAACTGCGTGATAGCGAGTGACATCAACAATACCCGTTTCGAGTTCATCTAGTTAGTATCTTGAACATAGATTGGGGATTATTTCGTCAGTTTCAGTTCATTTTCATGATATGTATTTTGACGAATCAATGAACCTCCACTTCATCTCTCTCTCTCTCTCTCTCTCTCTCTCTCTCTCTCTCTCTCTCTCTCTCTCTCTCTCTCTCTCTCTCTCTCTCTGAAATTAACAAGAACAATCGACGAGCTAAAACTATGTGATGTTTATCAAATAATGCAAGGAAAACAATTGTGTTTCCTAAAATCCCATAGAAGCACAAATATTGTTTCTACTGGAGGTCGAAGAGTTTTCTATCTATCTAAGGTAGATATTCTTCTTCATGAGTAACAAAACACCTCACCAATTCCACCTCTTTAAATGGTTAGTTATAAGCTAAAATCTATTTTTAAGGAAACAACATCACCATTTACCTGATTTCATGGCTTGTAGTAAGCCAGTGTAGATTATATACATAACTTATGTTTTAATGTTTGTGATTTATAGGTAATGGAATGAATTTTCAGACGGTTGAGAAACATTGTCCTTAATAATATATATATATATATATATATATATATATATATATATATATATATATATATATATATATATATATATATATATATATATATATGTATATATATATATTTATATATATGTATATACATATATATATATATATTTATAAATATGTATATATATATATATATATATATATATATATATATATATATATATATATGTATATA
>NC_090726.1:38407907-38410407 GCF_036898095.1 Palaemon carinicauda | reverse complement strand
GTATTTGTTTTAAGCACAGACAGTACACAAACATTCCTTTATTAAGTCCAATTGAATTAATTTAGAATTAATATCTTCTGACGGAAAATGAAGTGTAAAATTACATTATTATTATTATTACTACTACTAAGCTACACAGTCCTAGTTAGAAAAACAGCATCCTATAAGCCCAAGGGCTCCAACAGGGAAAATAGCCTAGTGAAGTAAGGAAATAAGGACAAATTCAAAAATAAAATATTTTGAAAACGGTAACAATATTCAAATAAATCTTTCATACATAACTATAAAAAACTTAAAAAAAAAAAAAAAGAAATGTTTACCAGACGAATAGATCACTGAAAGCAAAACATAATAAATCAAGAGAATGTCAACTAGGATCCTGTGAATGACTCAGGATAATTTTCCCTTTTATTCATATATAGTTACGTGAATTGTACCGCTGTGTTTCATACAAGCCCATACAATGTAATGCTATTGTTTTTTTAATCCATTGCTTTCTCCTATGCTGATAATAAAGCAAACCTGTATAAGCTTACCATTGTATGTTTTAGTTTGTTTGATTTTTTGTGTGACATTCTTGCACCTAACTGCTTGTATATAATCTCGTTATTTGTTGAATAAGCTTTACTTGCATTCACCTCGCCTAAGAAGCGACTCGCAAAGAATCATTGTTTACAGAGACATAATCCCTAAATACAATGCTTCCATCGACCTCTTTACGAGACCGATCCCAAGCCTGATTAAAACGTAAGCTTATACAGCTCAGTAAAATTACACCTAATTTGCACTTCCAATTAACTTCCACTAAAGCGCATGGTATGCCCAATCAGATGAAAGGTAAAACATTACTATACCCTGAACCATTAATTTGTTATTTTTATTTTGTGGGTCAACAGTCCCACCAAAAAGGGTATTTTTTTATTTTTGATAGGAAATTGCAGTGCATACAGTAAAAACTCCCCATTTTAAAGTGTGTAAAAATTATTGATATCAGAACCAGATGGATAGACAAACATAAAAATTACAGTACTTTATAGACAACGAAACTATAAGAGAAATTACTCGAGTACCATATGTGGATGAGATCATGGTGAAGGGTAGATGGAGATGGTTTGATCATGCTCTCTGCACTCCCCAAGAGAGGTCTTTTCACTAAATTTTCAACTGGGCTCCACAAGACCCCAGAAGAGTTGGGAGACCCAGTTCTACATGGCTGAGAACTATGAAACGTAAAGTAGGAGATGATGAATGGAAAAGCATTGATTTAAAAGCACAAGATTGAGAAGACTAGTGAAATCTAACCGAGGCCCTTTGCATCAACGTGAGTAGGAGGAGATAATGATAGAAAAATAATCGAGAAACAGTGTTATGAACAAATTAAACCCTACGTTTAAGAGTTTATGAATTTGGTAGCAATCCGTTTTAGTATATCACTGCATTACAAGATCAACTGGTGTGTATCTAACTGAAAAAGGAATTCGTGGTAGGGCATTTCAGAGCAGATAAATATTATTGCAATCAACTCTTTTATGAGACGAGAAATTAAGCAAATTTAACTCTCTCTCTCTCCTCTCTCTCTCTCCTCTCTCTCTCTCTCCTCTCTCTCTCTCTCTCTCTCTCTCTCTCATTACATTTAGGAAAATGTACATGGAAGATACTAAATTGGCAGGGTAGTACAATATTCGTCAAATTTAACTCTCTCTCTCTCTCCTCTCTCTCTCTCCTCTCTCCTCTCTCTCCTCTCTCTCTCTCCTCTCTCTCTCTCTCTCTCTCTCATTTACACACGGAAATATATATGGAAGACACCAAATTGGCAGAGTAGTCAATATTCTGTAAATTTAACTCTCTCTCTCTCTCTCCTCTCTCTCTCTCTCTCTCTCTCTCTCTCTCTCTCTCTCTCTCTCTCTCTCTCTCTCTCTCTCTCTCATTTACATACAGGGAAACATATATGAAAGACACCAAATTGGCAGAATAGTCAATATTCTATGAATTTAACTCTCTCTCTCTCTCTCTCTCTCTCTCTCTCCTCTCTCTCTCTCTCTCTCTCTCTCTCTCTCTCTCTCTCTCTCTCTATCATTTACATACAGGGAAATATATATGGTAGACACCAAATTGGCAGAGTAGTCAATGTTCTGCAAAATTTAACTCTCTCTCTCTCTCTCTCTCTCTCTCTCTCTCTCTCTCCTCTCTCTCTCTCTCTCTCTCTCTCTCCTCTCTCTCTCTCTCTCTCTCTCTCATTACATCCCAGGGACATAAATATGGAAGATTCCAAATTGGGGTGTGAATATTCTGAGTTAGTAATTCTTATTTCATATTATCAAGATCGTCAATATTTTTGCATTAAACTTATCAAGCAAAAAGCAGGGAAGGGTAGCTGATTACGCAGGCAATATACCATGAATGCAACAGATATTATAATGAAGTTTGGATTTCAGAATAATGCTTTCGAATTTACGCCATTGGTGTATTGCATTTTATTTTCTTGTAAGCGTAACTAGTA
>NC_090726.1:38395407-38397907 GCF_036898095.1 Palaemon carinicauda | reverse complement strand
CACTACAAATGTAATTGTTTAAGGAAAAAAAGGCTAATAAGAGATCTTTCATTCAAAAGCTCTTTCCATGCATGCACGAGAGAGAGAGAGAGAGAGAGAGAGAGAGAGAGAGAGAGAGAGAGAGAGAGAGAGAGAGAGAGAAAACCAGTTAAGGATCTGTTTATCTAAGGTCAAGGACTTTGTTTTGTAGTGTTTAACCTAGATTTCCTACAATGTTTCTCAATTTCCGTTGTGTTTATTTTCCTTGGCTTCTCCAGTGCAGTGTACGTTTAGCATTCAACCCTTGAGGACAAGCATCTAAGTAACTATAAGCCTGCCTCTCCAAGAACGTGAATTGCTTTAAAGGTTTAAAGGGCGCTCATGAATGGCAGAGGAAAGGGACAGTGACATTGTCCTAACAAGCAGGACAACGTGAATTGTTTTAAAGGTTTAAAGAGCGCTAATGAATGGCAGAGCAAGGGACAGTGACATTGCCCTAGCAAGCAGGACAACGTGAATTGTTTTAAAGGTTTAAAGGGCGCTCATGAATGGCAGAGGAAAGGGACAATGACATTACCCTAGCGAGCAGGACAACGTGAATTATTTTAAAGGTTTAAAGGGCGCTCATGAATGGCAGAGGAAAGGGACAGTGACATTGCCCTAGCAAGCAGGACAACGTGAATTGTTTTAAAGGTTTAAAGGGGCGCTCATAAATGGCAGAGGAAAGGGACAGTGACATTGCCCTAGCAAGCAGGACAACGTGAATTGTTTTAAAGGTTTAAAGGGGCGCTCATAAATGGCAGAGGAAAGGGACAGTGACATTGCCCTAGCAAGCAGGACAACGGGAATTGTTTTAAAGGTTTAAAGGTGCGCTCATGAATGGCAGAGGAAAGGGACAGTGACATTGCCCTAGCAAGCAGGACAACGTGAATTGTTTTAAAGGTTTAAAGGGCGCTCATGAATGGCAGAGGCAAGGGACAGTGACATTTCCCTAGCAAGCTGGCTAACGTGAATTGTTTTAATGGTTTAAAAGGCCGCTCATGAATGGGAGAAGCAAGAGACAGTAACATTGCCCTAGCAAGCAGGACAATGCCCTAGAGACTGGCCATATGTTATATTATCAGCGCCCAGGCCCCCTCCTCACCCAAGCTAAGACCAAGGAGGGCCAGGCAGTGGCTGCTGATGACTCATCAGATAGACCTATAAGGCTCCCCAAACCTTAGCTCAAAAGAATAGTAAGGTTGCAGACACTAAAGGAACTAACAAGTCTGAGCGGAACTCGAATCCCTGTCTGGCGATCACGAAGCAGAGACGTTATCAATAAGGTTACAAATCAGGTTAAATATAAAGGACCTCCGCTCTTATGGACTACATTACTCTACTGTTTTTGGATAAAAAATTAAAACTCTATTTCATGATGATTTGGAAATAAATATACACTCCAGCTATGTTATTGTTTATAATATTCATTTTCAAATATTATATTTTCGCATCAATTAGTATGGTTTCTTCAACCAATACCATTCGTGATAAATTCTCTTTTAGTATTTCAAATACGGAATTTGGCCTAGTTCAGCTATAAATGTATTACTGGTAGAAATCCTAGCAGTTGTACTATGATGTAAAAATTAAACGGGCTGGCAAGCCGGAATAGAATAATGTTTTATAAGACTACAATGATTCTAATGGCATACATTGCATACGCATTGAATAATATCAAATTAGGCTATATTTGCCTTTCTAGATTCATTAATTTCTCTGATAAAGTAATACAAAACTAAATCATAAACGATGTTTCCCTTCTACTTTCCTTTAGTTTCATATAGAAAAGGATCCTAAGTTCCAGTTTAATTTCTATATTAATTAATTTGTTTAATAAAATATAGAAATATAAAATCCTACAGCAATATTTCCCTTCTACTTTCCTTTAGTTTCATATAGAAAAGGTTCCCGAGTTTCAGTTCCAGCATTGGAAAGAGAAACATCCAATTAAGGATTGAGATTATTATTATTATTATTATTATTATTATTGTAATATATATATATATATATATATATATATACATATATATATATATATATATATATATATATATATATATATATATATATATATACATATATATATATATATATATATATATATATATATATATATATATATATATATATACATATATACATATATATATATATATATATATATATATATATATATATATATATATCCCAAAATGGCATTTAATACCGAATTTTACCTTGGGAATATATATCCACTGGAATTTATTTATGATAATAGCTTATGGCTGGGCAAAGATTCGAACTCCTGCCTTCTCAGCCGAAACCGTACCTGCAAGGACTCTACCAACTGAGCTACCTCGAGTGTTACTTATATATATATATATATATATATATATATATATATATATATATATATATATATATAAATCAGCAACACTCGAGGTAGCTCAGTTGGTAGAGTCCTCGCAGGTACGGTTTCGGCTGAGAAAGCAGAGCCGAA
>NC_090726.1:38329596-38389596 GCF_036898095.1 Palaemon carinicauda | reverse complement strand
ATTTAATCTTTAAAACGATCTAGATATAACCACGTCGACCTACCTGAGATAAGAGTTGTGGTGGCCGATGTGGTAACGTCCCTGAATGGTGAACACCAGACTGGGGTTCGATCCCACTCAAACTCGTTAGTTTTTTTGGTCACTGCAGCCTCACCCTCCTTGTGAGCTAAGAATAGAGGGGTTTGTGGGAGCCTATAGGCCTATCTACTGAGTCATCAGCAGCCATTGCCTGACCCTTCTTGGTCTTAGCTTGGGTGGAGAGAGGACTAGGGCGCTGAGGATACACTCTGGCACATCATTCTATCTTATTTCTCTTCCTCTTGTTTTGTTAAAGTTTTTATAGTATATATAGATATTCATTTGAATATTGTTCCTCTTCTTAAAATATTTTATTTTTCCTTGTTTTCCTAACTGGACTATTTTCCTTGTTGGAGCCCCTGGGCTTCTAACATCCTGCTTTTCCTACTAGGGTTGTAGCCTAGCAATTAATAATAATAATAATGATGATAATAATAATAATAATAAGAAGTATGGTCAGTCTCTAGGGCATTGTCCTGCTTGATAGGGCAATGTCGCTGTCCCTTGCCTCTGCCATTCATGAGCGGCCTTTAAACCTTTAAACCTTTAAGGCACCAAGAACATATTCGTAAACTGACTAGATCCTAATGAGGAACACAAGAAGTTAATGAGCACAGTCAATTTTTACATCCTGCAGATTGCCCGCAGGATACCAGAGAACTGGGTAATTAAGGCTCCTTTGATCTCTTTAGCTGGTACTTTCAGAATTATGAATAATTCATAGAAGAGATTTTGTATCTTGATCTCTTGAAGTGGACGTAGATTCGCATTTACAAACAGGATGATTAACTTTTTTTTTTTTTTATCGAATCATCATCATCATCATCATCTCCAACGCTTATTGACGCAAAGGGCCTCCTTTTTTTATCGAATAGTTCATGTAAATATCGCGTTGATGAATTCTTAATATGGGAATGATGAGGAAAAGGGTGGTTTTGAGTGCGTTTGAACCGTAAGGGAATAATCATATCTTTCTACATCTGTATGAGGCGAGAGAGAGAGAGAGAGAGAGAGAGAGAGAGAGAGAGAGAGAGAGAGAGAGAGAGAGAGAGAGAGAGAGAGAGAGAGAGAGTTAACCACACAGTCCTGGTTAACGTTTGCTGTCCACGGGCTTCTATCTATTGGCAAATCTATTTTCTTGCCATGCTTTTGTTTTGAGTTTTCTATATTTTTTTTTTTATTTCCTCATAGGAAACCTCAAAGTATATCTTTCCATTGGAAAGATATATGTCTGTGAAGTATTCATATACCTATGTATATGTATGCATACATGGGTGTTTCTGTGTGTATTTTTCTGTTTAGCATATACAGTAATTATGATATATGGAAAATAAAAATTCCATCTTGAGATCCATGTACTTTTATGCTGTATTTTCAATACCTTTGATGTTCTTCTCCACGTGCAAGGTTGTCCATTTGTTTTATTTGAGAGAGAGAGAGAGAGAGAGAGAGAGAGAGAGAGAGAGAGAGAGAGAGAGAGAGAGAGAGAGAGATATGTAAAACTAAATCTTTTCCTAATTTTTCATGTACCATACTCGAATGATATTTTCAATGTTAACCAACGAGCTCTAGTTTCACTGAAGAGTATTTTTATATAAAATATGATAAGGTAGAAATAGCTATATTAAAGCCTACATGTGTTTAAAACATATCCGCCCAAAAGAACTAAGAGACAGGCTTGCTAAATTACCGAGAGAAAGCATAAAGACAGACAAAGCTCACGAAAAGGAAAAATGATGGACTGTAGTGGTATACCTAATTTGAAGATGTAAGCTATTTCCTTTGCTCACTGGGCTATTTCCCTTGTTGGAGCCCTATTTTTTCACTCACTATTATTATTATTATTATTTTTATTATTATTATTATTACTTGGCAAGCTACAACCCTAGTTGGAAAAGCAGGATGCTATAAGCCCAGGGGCCCCAACAGGGAAAATATCCCAGTGAGGAAAGGAAACAAGGAAAAATAAAATATTTTAAGAACAGTAACAACACCAAAATAAATATTTCCTATATAAACTATCAAAACTTTAACAAAACAAGAGGAAGAGAAACCAGACAGAACAGCGTGCCCGAGTGTACCCTCAAGCAAGAGAACTCTAACCCAAGACAGTTAACATCCTGACATGAGTCATAATTTCCCCAAACGGAAGTTGCCATTCAAAAGCTAATAGGAAATTTGCATGGCTTTATGCGAAATCTCATTCACTCTGATATCGTATTGAATTTTGAACATACATATTTCAATTTCAAATTAACCAATTGATACTTGCAATATTCATGTTTCGAATTCAAAGTTGAATTAACCAATTGATAAATCTGTGTTCTCTTTTTGCAAGTGATAAAAGCTCTTCTGTATAAGTTCAGTATTGGTGAGCATAAATACATAAGTTTATGAAAAGAACTTAAAAACATTTTTTAGTGTTCTTTTAGAAAAAAAGAAGTAATGAATAACATTCTTTGTTTATGATTTCATAAATGTTTTTAGAATTCATACCACTTTTGAAAAAAAAATATATAGATGTAAGAGTATTGTTTGTATTATATACCTGAAAAACAAGTTAGTTAAACTAGCTCTGGAATGTAAAATGATATAAGATATAGTATCACTTGTTCAGTATGTAACTTATATTATGTTGCCAAACATGTAATTTTTTTTTTTTTGGGTCAGAATAAAACAAAACAAGATTGTCGTTTCTAAGGGATTTTCTCTAGTCTCCCTCTAGCTAGAATAAACTTATAAAACCAAATGTTCAGAGATAAGTAAAATAATCCATGTTAATGAGTTTACCCATAAGGATATTGACGAATCCATCTAAATAGCCCATATCCAAGGCCACAATTTAAATCTAATCCATAGTCTGATATCCACTAATCTTGTATTATGCTCTTTTCTAAAGTATGAATTATCAGGAATCATCAAGAAAATTTATAGCTGATGGAGCCTAGCCACTGCATAGGTACATCTTTTTATATTTATTATCATTGTGAGTCGTTCGAAGTCTCTAATAAGATGAAAGTAGTAACTGATATCAAGTTTCACTTATCCGTTCGTTGCATTATACACATACACATACGCACACACACACACACACACACATATATATATATATATATATATATATATATATATATATATGTATATATATATATATATATATATATATATATATATATATATATATATATATATATATATATATATATATATATATATATATATATATATATATATATATACATATATCTATATATAATGTATATATGCATATACACACATATATACAACAAGGTATAGAAAACATCTTAAGAAAAGTCATTATTTGCTGCAAAACGCTTCAAATAAGTCTATTAATCTTCAATCTGTGGATATAAAAAAAAATTGTTAGAATTTACAAAAAATATGAAACCAAAGTTGACGGTACATTAAAATATTAAAAAAAATTAATATAATTTATAGAATTTTAATTAATAACAAACAAACAAACAAAAGAGTACCTGTGCTCTCCAAACCATCCAAAGGGGACCTGGAAGAAGGAATGGCCCAGGTTATAGGGATTTGAGGTCAAGAGGAGAAGCAGAAACGTTGGAGTTCAAAGACGGAAGACGCCTTTGATGTATAAGGACTCGAGGTTAGTCTCAAAATCACTGTGGCCTGTTTCACCAATAATAGATTTGTTATTTTTATTTTCTTCTTTTTTTGTATATAGAGACATGTTTCCTTATATTTGAAAATTTTGGTTTGCACAGTTTTGTACTAGTTATATTATGCATCGCGGGTCTCAAGGTTAGTCTGAAAATCACTGTGGCCTTTTTTCAACAATAATAAAGATTTTTTTCTGTTCTATTTTTTTTATTTGCCATATAGAGTCATGTTTCCTTATATACGAAAATTTGAGTTTACAAATTTTTTTACTAATTCTATAATTCATTGAGGGACTCATGGTTAGTCTGGAAATCACTGTGGCCTGTTTCACCAATAATAGAGATTTTTAAAAATTTTCTTCTATTTTGTAAATATGGAAGCATGTTTTCTAATATACGAAAATTTGTGCTTGTACAATTTTTTACTAGTTCTATAATTCATTGCGGGGCTCAAGTTTAGTCTGGAAATCACTGTGCCTGTTTCACTAGTAATAGAGATTTTTATTTTATTTTTTTTTTCTGTTTTGCATATGAAGGCATGTTTTCTTATATACGAAAATTTGGGTTTACACAGTTTTTTTTATCAGTTTTATTATCGATTACGGATATTTCTTGACCCAAAGATAAGGACAAAATGTAGATTATTAGTTTTTTATTATATGTTTATATCGTACAATGGGGTAAATTATTGGGAAGACTACTGTCTAATTGAGGAGTTGGGAGACCCAGGCCTGCATGGCTGAGGACTATGAAGCCTGAAGTAGGAGATGATTGATGGAGAAGTATTGATTTAAAAGCTCAAGATAGAGACTAATAGCGAAGTCTAAAGGACGCCCTTTGCTTTGCGTCAGTGGGCGTGAGAGATGATGATGATGATGATGATGATGATGAGGATGATGATATATATATATATATATATATATATATATATATATATATATATATATATATATATATATATATATATATATATGTGTGTGTGTGTGTGTGTGTGTATGCGCATATTCGTGAAGTGTAAGTCAGTTGAGACTTAAATGCAGAATACATGTTCAACAGTTGTTTAATATGGTACTAGTAAGTATGCAATTATTGACATAGATAAGGGATCAAACTCCATATTTCCAAGATAACTTCCTCATGAAGACGACTTGCCCCCCCCCCCCTCATAATGAGAGATTTTAGATTAAATAGCACGCACCTAACTGACTTTACTGTTCCTGGACAATAATTGACCAATGGAGGTAATAATTGATCTGATACCCAAATCAAAGTTATAAGTTATTACAAAATATATTACGATAAAAATATATACCTCGCTGAAACTTTTAAACAAGTGGTTTATATAGAGGATTAAATATGTTGGAATAAAGTAAATGTAAAGTGCGTAGTAAGCATCAACCATTTAAACAAGACGATCGATTTTCTTTAGGGTACCATCGATGGTTTTCTACCGTATATTTATCTCAGCGATATTATTATAAAGTCTACGGGAGTTACACTTCCATTTATATTAAAAATCAGGCTGACGCAAGGAGGTCAAATGGACATTTTAACCTCCTTGACTGACGTGACTTTGCGCGAAGGCCAGGCCTGCAAATACCCAATTTATCTCTATTTACCTTACCTCTAGGCACTGTTTAGTATTTACTAACTATGATATATTGTTCCTAGAAACATATAGACTTTTTTTTTACTATAAAAAAAGCTGTTTATTGGGAGATTTGCTTGTCATTCTAAAAGTTTTATAAGGGATTTTACACTAGCCTAGAATTTATTTTCTTACCCTTTTATAAGTCTACGACTACAAAACTAAAATCTAATTGTAGGTACTTAAAGGCATTTATTAGGACTCGCTTTGCAAGAAAGTCATGGAAGCTAGCATGCAACACATCTAATGCTGGAGAATATTTTTCCTTTTATTAGAAAGATTATTATTTGGAGATAAGCTCTTTTTGTAAAACATTGTACGCTATTAATCATGTGTACTTTGTTTTTAAGCTTTCATTCGGTATATTTACAAATATACCAAAGCTACAGCAAGTGGAGAGTGAATTTATGAAATATAGTTCGGATATCTTGGCCTTATGTGAAACACGTTGTAAAGGGATTGGTAAGGAAAGCTTAGACGAGAGACTGGGTGGGATTGATGATGAGACCAGGAGCAGAAAAGGCATTAAGGGAGTTGAGAGCTGTAAATAGTAGATCATTACTTGCAAAGTTTAAGTCAAAGCAGTGTAATGGGAGTATTATAGTTTGCTATGCCCCAACAAATGATTACCTTAAAAATTAATGCTATGAAGAACTGCAGAGGGTAATAGATGAGATCCCAGAGAGAGAGAGAGAGAGAGAGAGAGAGAGAGAGAGAGAGAGAGAGAGAGAGAGAGAGAGAGAGAGAGAGAGATAAAAATTGTAATTGGTGACTTCAATGCTAAAGTTGGAAGGAATAATGAAGGTATAGAGAATGTTGAGGAACTTGGCGAAGTTGTAAATGATAATGGAACACATATTGAAAGTTTCTGTTCAACAAATAATCTTGTGATTGGAGGTACTCTTTCCTTGCACAAGGACATTCACAAATATACATGGAATTCACCATGTGGCAATTAAAAAAATCAAATAGAACAAATCGCCATTAATAGAGTGAAAAGGGGGATTCTGAGAAATGTAAAAAGTTATAGAGAGGCAGATATTAGTAGTGATCACCATCTCTTCATTACCAAAATGAAATTAAAATTCAAAGCACTTGAAGGTGATTTTTTTCTATAATTTCAATAAGAATGTGTTAATAAGTATCAATAAAATAACTTTTAATGGATAATTCTATAAATAAAAGTTAGGATTTGTTTAAGCAATAATGGTCACGAAGACCAAATACAGATGGCGCCACCTTTCTCCCAAGGACGACAAAACAAGGATTTCTGTTTCCTTGATTTTCAAAGATTTTCATTCTGAACCTTCAGACTGTTCAAAGTCATTTATATCTTGGAGTTGAGGATGTGAACGACAATCGTGGATGTTTATGTAAGTATTTTATTTATTTTTTTTTTTTATTGCTATGGATATTATGTTCATTGCGTTTCGTTTCCGTATTTTAAGTATTATATGGAAATTAAAGTAGTGGTGTTGTGAATTTACCTTTTATGCGAACATCGCCGTGTAAAACTTTCCAAATTCCATACTTTACTCCACAGTTCTTCTGTACTTTCCTTTGAGAGTCCTCCATACTTGAAAAGTGGTTTTATGTCCTTTCATACTGTTAAAATTTTCTCGTACGCATTTTTTAAGTGTTGTGACTTTTTAACTGTGCCTTGCCTTAAGATTTTTAGTGAAGAGTAATTTAATGTGAAAAGTAATGAAACCTTTTTTTTTTCTTAATGAAATTTAGTTTTCTGTTTAGCTTTTGGTATATCCTGACTCTTTCCGGTAAAATTAGATTTATTCCAAACTGGGGAAAACTTTTTAACAAATTTTGTAATTGAAATTTATTGGGCATTTGTTTACAAGACCACGCTCTTCATATATGCCGAATTGTGCAAAGGTATTGTTTTCCTTATTGCATTTTTATAATTTTAAACAATTCGCCTAGTAGAAATAAAGTTTAAAATATAAAAAAAAACATTTAGATTCTAAAAAATAAAACTAGCCTTGTTTCCTCACTAAACAACCTAGAACTAAGTCAAAAAAGTTTGTGATGCCAACGTTCACTTGATATTAAAAATATATACTAAACTAAAAATTGAGTAATCACTAGTGTTCATAAAATAGAAAATTAAAAAATATGGGTATTTTGAGTAATTAGTGCATTTTTAAGTTAGTATGTATTTTGAATATATATCAATTGCACGCTATCACGAACTTGTCGAGTTTACAATATTGACGATGCCAGTTCCGGATCGTTTAGTCAGGAAAACAATTTTTTTGTCTTTATTTTTCATATTTCTAACTTTTTTTTTTCCCAAGTGGCGAATTGTGAAATTATGAAGAGGAACACTATAGTTATGCATAACTTGGTAGAATATGGAGAGCATGTCTTGTAAACAGATCCAATTTATTGCATCTTGAACTATCTATACACGCTCTTTTGTCGTAATTTGATGTTTGAAATCTTTCTTTTGATGTTTGTGGTTACTTTAGGGCTTTTATGTACAGGATATTTCTATTTGATAAAAAATAAAATTCAAATTGAGGTTGAAAGTTTTGTAATTGCTTTTAGTGATTTTTAATTTTGGCTGGTTATCTCTCGCAGCTATCTTAGGGCATCTGGTTACACACTTGAAGATTTAGTGAATGTGGTTACACAATTGTGAAGGTTTAGTGAATGTGGTTACACAATTGTGAAGGTTTAGTGAATGTGGTTACACAATTGTGAAGGTTTAGTGAATGTGGTTACACAATTGTGAAGGTTTAGTGAATGTGGTTACACAATTGTGAAGGTTTAGTGAATGTGGTTACACAATTGTGAAGGTTTAGTGAATGTGGTTACGCCATTATAAAGCTTCAGTGAATGTGGTTATACACTAGTGAAGGTTTAGTGAATGTGGTTACACAATTGTGAAGGTTTAGTGAATGTGCTTACACAATTGTGAAGCTTCAGTGAATGTGGTTATACACTAGTGAAGGTTTAGTGAATGTGGTTACACAATTGTGAAGGTTTAGTGAATGCGGTTACGCACTTGTGAAGCTTCAGTGAATGCGGTTACGCACTTGTGAAGCTTTAGTGAATGTGGTTACACAATTGTGAAGGTTTAGTGAATGCGGTTACACAATTGTGAAGGTTTAGTGAATGTGGTTACGCAATTGTGAAGGTTTAGTGAATGCCGTTACACAATTGTTTAGGTTTAGTGAATGTGGTTACGCAATTGTGAAGGTTTAGTGAATGCCGTTACACAATTGTGAAGGTTTAGTGAATGCGGTTACACAATTGTGAAGGTTTAGTGAATGCGGTTACACAATTGTGAAGGTTTAGTGAATGTGGTTACACAATTGTGAAGGTTTAGTGAATGTGGTTACACAATTGTGAAGGTTTAGTGAATGCGGTTACACAATTGTGAAGGTTTAGTGAATGCGGTTACACAATTGTGAATGTTTAGTGAATGTGGTTACGCACTTGTGAAGGTTTAGTGAATGTGGTTACACAATTGTGAAGGTTTAGTGAATGTGGTTACACAATTGTGAAGGTTTAGTGAATGTGGTTACTCACTTGTGAAGTTTTAGTGAATGTGATTACGCACTTGTGAAGGTTTATTGAATGTGGTTTCACACATGTGAAGGTTTATTGAATGTGGTTTCACACATGTTTAGGTTTAGTGAATGTGGTTACACAATTGTGAAGGTTTAGTGAATGTGATTACTCACTTGTGAAGGTTTAGTGAATGTGATTACGCACTTGTGAAGGTTTATTGAATGTGGTTTCACACATGTGAAGGTTTAGTGAATGTGGTTACACAATTGCGAAGGTTTAGTGAATGTGGTTACACACTTAGGAAGCTTTAGTGAATATGGTTACATACTTGTGAAGGTTTAGTGAATGTGGTTACACAATTGTGAAGATATAGTGAATGTGGTTACATACTTGTGAAGGTTTAGTGAATGTGGTTACACACTTGTGGTTTAGTGAATATGGTTACATACTTGTGAAGGTTTAGTGAATGTGGTTACACACTTGTGGTTTAGTGAATGTTGTTACATGTGAAGGTTTAGTGAATGTGGTTACACACTTGTGAAGGTTTAGTGATTGAGGTTTCCCACATGTGAAGGTTTAGTGATTGTGGTTTCCCACAAGTGAAGGTTTAGTGAATATGGTTACACACTTGTGAAGGTTTAGTGAATGTGGTTACACACTTGTGAAGGTTTAGTGAATATAGTTACACACTTGTGAAGGTTTAGTTATTGTGGTTTCCCACATGTGAAGGTTTAGTGATTGTGGTTTCCCACATGTGAAGGTTTAGTGATTGTGGTTTCCCACAAGTGAAGGTTTAGTGAATATGGTTATACACTTGTGAAGGTTTAGTGAATATAGTTACACACTTGTGAAGGTTTAGTGAATATGGTTTCACACATGTGAAGGTTTATTGAATGTGGTTTCACACATGTGAAGGTTTAGTGAATGTGGTTACACAATTGTGTGATTTAGTGAATATGGTTACATACTTGTGAAGGTTTAGTGAATGTGGTTACACAATTGTGAAGGTATAGTGAATATGGTTACATACTTGTGAAGGTTTAGTGAATGTGGTTACACACTTGTGAAGGTTTAGTGAATATAGTTACACACTTGTGAAGGTTTAGTTATTGTGGTTTCCCACATGTGAAGGTTTAGTTATTGTGGTTTCCCACATGTGAAGGTTTAGTGATTGTGGTTTCCCACATGTGAAGGTTTAGTGATTGTGGTTTCCCACAAGTGAAGGTTTAGTGAATATGGTTATACACTTGTGAAGGTTTAGTGAATATAGTTACACACTTGTGAAGGTTTAGTGAATATGGTTTCACACATGTGAAGGTTTATTGAATGTGGTTTCACACATGTGA
The DNA here is from genome assembly GCF_036898095.1 of Palaemon carinicauda. Lineage (NCBI taxonomy): Eukaryota > Metazoa > Arthropoda > Malacostraca > Decapoda > Palaemonidae > Palaemon > Palaemon carinicauda. The sequence goes on along the minus strand of NC_090726.1, from coordinate 38,379,346 downwards.
AGGTTTAGTGAATGTGGTTACACAATTGTGTGATTTAGTGAATATGGTTACATACTTGTGAAGGTTTAGTGAATGTGGTTACACAATTGTGAAGGTATAGTGAATATGGTTACATACTTGTGAAGGTTTAGTGAATGTGGTTACACACTTGTGGTTTAGTGAATATGGTTACATACTTGTGAAGGTTTAGTGAATTTGGTTACACACTTGTGGTTTAGTGAATATGGTTACATACTTGTGAAGGTTTAGTGAATGTGGTTACACACTTGTGAAGGTTTAGTGAATGTGGTTACACACTTGTGAAGGTTTAGTGAATGTGGTTACACACTTGTGAAGGTTTAGTGAATGTGGTTACACACTTGTGAAGGTTTAGTGAATGTGGTTTCCCACAAGTGAAGGTTTAGTGATTGTGGTTTCCCACAAGTGAAGGTTTAGTGAATATGGTTACATACTTGTGAAGGTTTAGTGAATGTGGTTACACACTTGTGAAGGTTTAGTGAATATAGTTACACACTTGTGAAGGTTTAGTGATTGTGGTTTCCCACAAGTGAAGGTTTAGTGATTGTGGTTTCCCACAAGTGAAGGTTTAGTGAATATGGTTATACACTTGTGAAGGTTTAGTGAATATGGTTTCACACATGTGAAGGTTTATTGAATATGGTTTCACACATGTGAAGGTTTATTGAATGTGGTTTCACACATGTGAAGGTTTAGTGAATGTGGTTACACAATTGTGATTTAGTGAATATGGTTACATACTTGTGAAGGTTTAGTGAATGTGAATGTGTTTACATAATTGTGAAGGTATAGTGAATGTGGTTACCTACTTGTGAAGGTTTAGTGAATGTGGTTACATAATTGTGAAGGTTTAGTGAATGTGGTAACATACTTGTGAAGGTTTAGTGAATGTGGTTACACACTTGTGGTTTAGTGAATGTGGTTACACACTTGTGGTTTAGTGAATGTGGTTACACACTTGTGGTTTAGTGAATGTGGTTACACACTTGTGGTGGTTTAGTGAATGTGGTTACACACTTGTGGTGGTTTAGTGAATGTGGTTACACACTTGTGGTGGTTTAGTGAATGTGGTTACACACTTGTGAAGGTTTAGTGAATATGGTTACACACTTGTGAAGGTTTAGTGATTGTGGTTTCCCATATGTGAAGGTTTAGTGATTGTGGTTTCCCATATGAGAAGGTTTAGTGATTGTGGTTTCCCACTTGTGAAGGTTTAGTGAATATGGTTATACACTTAAGAAGATTTAGTGAATATGGTTACATACTTGTGAAGGTTTAGTGAATGTGGTTATACTTGTGAAGGTTTAGTGAATGTGGTTACACCCTTGTGAAGGTTTAGTGAATGTGGTTACACCCTTGTGAAGGTTTAGTGAATGTGGTTACACCCTTGTGAAGGTTTAGTGAATATGGTTACACACTTGTGAAGGTTTAGTGAATGTGGTTACACTCTTTGGAAGGTTTAGTGAATGTGGTTACACTCTTTGGAAGGTTTAGTGAATGTGGTTACACACTTGTGAAGGTTTAGTGAATGTGGTTACACATTTGTGAAGGATTAGTGAATGTGGATACACATTCGTGAAGGTTTAGTGAATGTGGTTACACACTTAAGAGCTTTAGTGAATATGGTGGTTACATACTTGTGAAGGTTTAGTGAATGTGGTTACACACATGTGAAGGTTTAGTGAATGTGGTTACACACATGTGAAGGTTTAGTGAATGTGGTTACACACATGTGAAGGTTTAGTGAATGTGGTTACACACATGTGAAGGTTTAGTGAATGTGGTTACACACATGTGAAGGTTTAGTGAATGTGGTTACACACATGTGAAGGTTTAGTGAATGTGGTTACACACATGTGAAGGTTTAGTGAATGTGGTTACACACATGTGAAGGTTTAGTGAATGTGGTTACACACATGTGAAGGTTTAGTGAATGTCGTTACACATATGTGAAGGTTTAGTGAATGTGGTTATACATGTGAAGGTTTACTGAATGTTCTTACACACTTGTGAAGGTTTAGTGAATATGGTTACATAATTGTGAAGATTTAGTGAATATGGTTGCACACTTGTGAAGCTTTAGTGAATATGGTTACATACTTGTGAAGGTTCAGTGGATATGGTTACACACTTTTGAAGGTTTAGTGAATATGGTTACATATGTTTACCCACTTGTCGAGGTTTAAGAGACTTTGGTTATCTACTTGTCGAGGTTTAAGAGACTTTGGTTATCTACTTGTCGAGGTTTAAGAGACTTTGGTTCCCCACTTGTCGAGGTTTAAGAGACTTTGGCTACCCACTTGTCGAGGTTTAAGAGATCTTGGTTACCCACTTGTCGAGGTTTAAGAGACTTTGGTTACCCACTTGTCGGAAGTTTAAGAGACATTGGTTACCCACTTGTCGAGGTTTAAAAGACTCTGGTTACCCACTTGTCGAGGTTTAAGAGACTCTGGTTACCCACTTGTCGAGGTTTAAGAGACTCTGGTTACCCACTTGTCGAGGTTTAAAAGAGACTGGTTACCCACTTGTTGAAGTTTGAGTCTTAGGTTACCTGCTTGTCGAAGTTTGAGAATTTGGTTACCCACTTATCGAAGTTTGAGAATATCGAAGTTTGAGACTTTGGTTACCCGCTTATCGAAGTTTGAGACTTTGGTTACCCGCTTATCGAAGTTTGAGACTTTGGTTACCCGCTTATCGAAGTTTGAGACTTTGGTTACCCGCTTGTCGAAGTTTGAGACTTAGGTTACCCGCTTGTCGAAGTTTGAGACTTTGGTTACCCGCTTGTCGAAGTTTGAGACTTTGGTTACCCGCTTGTCGAAGTTTGAGACTTTGGTTACCCGCTTGTCGAAGTTTGAGACTTTGGTTACCCGCTTGTCGAAGTTTGAGACTTTGGTTACCCGCTTGTCGAGGTTTGAGACTTTGGTTACCCGCTTGTCGAGGTTTGAGACTTTGGTTACCCGCTTGTCGAGGTTTGAGACTTTGGTTACCCGCTTGTCGAGGTTTAAGAGACTTTGGTTACCCGCTTGTCGAGGTTTAAGAGACTTTGGTTACCCGCTTGTCGAAGTTTTAAGAGATTTTGGTTACCCGCTTGTCGAAGTATTAGGAGACTTTGGTTACCCGCTTGTGAGACTATGGTTACCCGCTTGACTTTGGTTACCCGCTTGTCTTTGGTTACCCGCTTGTCGAGGGTTTGAGACTTTGGTTACCCGCTTGTCGAAGTTTGAGACTTTGGTTACCCGCTTGTCGAAGTTTGAGACTTTGGTTACCCGCTTGTCGAGGTTTAAGAGACTTTGGTTACCCGCTTGTCGAGGTTTAAGAGACTTTGGTTACCCGCTTGTCGAGGTTTAAGAGACTTTGGTTACCCGCTTGTCGAGGTTTAAGAGACTTTGGTTACCCGCTTGTCGAGGTTTAAGAGACTTTGGTTACCCGCTTGTCGAGGTTTAAGAGACTTTGGTTACCCGCTTGTCGAAGTTTTAAGAGACTTTGGTTACCCGCTTGTCGAAGTTTCAAGAGAGTTTGGTTACCCGCTTGTCGAAGTTTCAAGAGAGTTTGGTTACCCGCTTGTCGAAGTTTCAAGAGACTTTGGTTACCCGCTTGTCGAAGTTTCAAGAGACTTTGGTTACCCGCTTGTCGAAGTTTCAAGAGACTTTGGTTACCCGCTTGTCGAAGTTTCAAGAGACTTTGGTTACCCGCTTGTCGAAGTTTCAAGAGACTTTGGTTACCCGCTTGTTGAAGTTTTAAGAGATTTTGGTTACCCGCTTGTCGAAGTATTAGGAGACTTTGGTTACCCGCTTGTGAGACTATGGTTACCCGCTTGACTTTGGTTACCCGCTTGTCTTTGGTTACCCGCTTGTCGAGGTTTTGAGACTTTGGTTACCCGCTTGTCGAGGTTTTGAGACTTTGGTTACCCGCTTGTCGAGGTTTTGAGACTTTGGTTACCCGCTTGTCGAGTTTTTGAGACTTTGGTTACCCGCTTGTCGAAGTTTGAGAGACTTTGGTTACCCGCTTGTCGAAGTTTGAGAGACTCTGGTTACCCGCTTGGCGAAGTTTGAGAGACTCTGGTTACCCGCTTGGCGAAGTTTGAGAGACTTTGGGTAACCGCTTGGCGAAGTTTGAGAGACTTTGGGTACACGCTTGTCGAATTTTTTTTTTTTTTTTTGTAGGCAATCTTGGTACTTCTGCTTTTTTTTCTAATCAAAAGGATTTTGATTTATAACAATTATTTAACTGCACTTTTTTAGGGCATGTAAACTGCATCCCTTGAGGGTTATGATACTGTAATTACTAGTGCAACTGGAATTGTCTATAAGAAATGGAAGTGTTGGCTAGTTTTGCCATTTTCTGTTAGTGTCCATGGGTAAAGCTTCGTTTTGGTCGATTGAAATGTGAAGTCTTAAGCATTCAAAGTACACTTGTTTACTGCTAGGAGACTGAGTTACTGCGCATGCGTTGTTTGTATCCTATTTTACCAGGTAATTTTTTGACATTTATCATTACTTGGGACTTTTAACCCATTACGATCTTAAATATTTATTAAAGTTCCAGGATGTACCATAACAGCTATTTTTCACATTACTAAGTATCATTACTATCATATGAAGTCTGAGATATAGCCTATTATCTTAAGAAATATAGTGGAATTTCATCTATTTCAGTATCTATTGTTGAAAATATTATCCGTTCAGCTATTGTTGGTCATGTGAAAGTAAGAAATATCTCTGAAGTAATGGCCCACGGAACTTTCATGCACAGTCCATTATATACAGCTTGCCAGAACATTGTATTGGTGTAATGTCAATTTTGAGAACGTAGCGAGACAGTGAGGATAAAAAACCAATAGGAGTGAAGTGAATCAGTTACTTTAATTTACAGCCACTTACATGAACTTATGTTTTTTCCAACTAGTTATCTTCTTTACTTCACATTTGACCAGTTTTATTGCTGCAAATCACTCTTTTTGGGCTTTTTCCCACCACAAAACCTTTCCCCTACTGGAGTCTCCCATAATTGTCTTAATATAAAGGGGTCCAAAAATCGTAAAGGAATGGTTTGCCCCGATAATCGAGGTCAGAAAGACATTAAATACAAGACAGCAAGTAGGAAAAATAATGGTGCATGTATTTGGCTAGACATAAAGTATTTTATATTTACCCCTTTGGAGTTTTAAAATTGAAATATTTTCTATAAAAGGAACTATTTCTTTAGCACGTTGTAAAAGGTTAATTTTGATAACCTATATTTCTTAAATTTTGTATTTAAATGAGATTCTCTTCTTCAGTAGCGGAAGTGTTTTAGGTGTGTATTAAATTCATTTTTCAAGAGTTTTGTTTTTTACAAAACATTTCTCTTGCTTTTAGGGTCAATTTTAGTAGTAATACGTGACTGTTTTCATAAATTTCTCATGTTTTCTCTTTCAGAGGTATTTGCTTACCGGGCGAATTTAGATTGCATTTGACTGATTGCTTTGTGATATATTGTTAGATACAGATAAGTTGCTGTAATTAGTAAAGTTAATTTTCTTGTACTGACAAAGGTCTGGAGAAGTTTTCACAATTAGTTATGTGCTGCTAGTGTTTTTGCTAAATTTTTAAGTGTAACTCCAGGGCATTTCAGTGCTTTATTTCGGCAACTTCATAAAGTAGTTTGGTTTTTCACCAGTGAATGTGGTTACCTACTTGTGAAGGTTTAGTGAATGTGGTTACATAATTGTGAAGGTTTAGTGAATGTGGTAACATACTTGTGAAGGTTTAGTGAATGTGGTTACACACTTGTGGTTTAGTGAATGTGGTTACACAATTGTGGTTTAGTGAATGTGGTTACACACTTGTGGTTTAGTGAATGTGGTTACACACTTGTGGTGGTTTAGTGAATGTGGTTACACACTTGTGGTGGTTTAGTGAATGTGGTTACACACTTGTGGTGGTTTAGTGAATGTGGTTACACACTTGTGGTGGTTTAGTGAATGTGGTTACACACTTGTGAAGGTTTAGTGAATATGGTTACACACTTGTGAAGGTTTAGTGATTGTGGTTTCCCATATGTGAAGGTTTAGTGATTGTGGTTTCCCATATGAGAAGGTTTAGTGATTGTGGTTTCCCACTTGTGAAGGTTTAGTGAATATGGTTATACACTTAAGAAGCTTTAGTGAATATGGTTACATACTTGTGAAGGTTTAGTGAATGTGGTTATACTTGTGAAGGTTTAGTGAATGTGGTTACACCCTTGTGAAGGTTTAGTGAATGTGGTTACACCCTTGTGAAGGTTTAGTGAATGTGGTTACACCCTTGTGAAGGTTTAGTGAATGTGGTTACACCCTTGTGAAGGTTTAGTGAATATGGTTACACACTTGTGAAGGTTTAGTGAATGTGGTTACACTCTTTGGAAGGTTTAGTGAATGTGGTTACACTCTTTGGAAGGTTTAGTGAATGTGGTTACACACTTGTGAAGGTTTAGTGAATGTGGTTACACATTTGTGAAGGATTAGTGAATGTGGATACACATTCGTGAAGGTTTAGTGAATGTGGTTACACACTTAAGAGCTTTAGTGAATATGGTGGTTACATACTTGTGAAGGTTTAGTGAATGTGGTTACACACATGTGAAGGTTTAGTGAATGTGGTTACACACATGTGAAGGTTTAGTGAATGTGGTTACACACATGTGAAGGTTTAGTGAATGTGGTTACACACATGTGAAGGTTTAGTGAATGTGGTTACACACATGTGAAGGTTTAGTGAATGTGGTTACACACATGTGAAGGTTTAGTGAATGTGGTTACACACATGTGAAGGTTTAGTGAATGTGGTTACACACATGTGAAGGTTTAGTGTAATGTGAAGGTTTAGTGAATGTGGTTATACATGTGAAGGTTTACTGAATGTTCTTACACACTTGTGAAGGTTTAGTGAATATGGTTACATAATTGTGAAGATTTAGTGAATATGGTTGCACACTTGTGAAGCTTTAGTGAATATGGTTACATACTTGTGAAGGTTCAGTGGATATGGTTACACACTTTTGAAGGTTTAGTGAATATGGTTACATATGTTTACCCACTTGTCGAGGTTTAAGAGACTTTGGTTATCTACTTGTCGAGGTTTAAGAGACTTTGGTTATCTACTTGTCGAGGTTTAAGAGACTTTGGTTATCTACTTGTCGAGGTTTAAGAGACTTTGGTTCCCCACTTGTCGAGGTTTAAGAGACTTTGGCTACCCACTTGTCGAGGTTTAAGAGATCTTGGTTACCCACTTGTCGAGGTTTAAGAGACTTTGGTTACCCACTTGTCGGAAGTTTAAGAGACATTGGTTACCCACTTGTCGAGGTTTAAAAGACTCTGGTTACCCACTTGTCGAGGTTTAAGAGACTCTGGTTACCCACTTGTCGAGGTTTAAGAGACTCTGGTTACCCACTTGTCGAGGTTTAAAAGAGACTGGTTACCCACTTGTTGAAGTTTGAGTCTTAGGTTACCTGCTTGTCGAAGTTTGAGAATTTGGTTACCCACTTATCGAAGTTTGAGAATATCGAAGTTTGAGACTTTGGTTACCCGCTTATCGAAGTTTGAGACTTTGGTTACCCGCTTATCGAAGTTTGAGACTCTGGTTACCCGCTTATCGAAGTTTGAGACTCTGGTTACCCGCTTGTCGAAGTTTGAGACTTAGGTTACCCGCTTGTCGAAGTTTGAGACTTAGGTTACCCGCTTGTCGAAGTTTGAGACTTTGGTTACCCGCTTGTCGAAGTTTGAGACTTTGGTTACCCGCTTGTCGAAGTTTGAGACTTTGGTTACCCGCTTGTCGAAGTTTGAGACTTTGGTTACCCGCTTGTCGAGGTTTGAGACTTTGGTTACCCGCTTGTCGAGGTTTGAGACTTTGGTTACCCGCTTGTCGAGGTTTGAGACTTTGGTTACCCGCTTGTCGAGGTTTGAGACTTTGGTTACCCGCTTGTCGAGGTTTAAGAGACTTTGGTTACCCGCTTGTCGAGGTTTAAGAGACTTTGGTTACCCGCTTGTTGAAGTTTTAAGAGATTTTGGTTACCCGCTTGTCGAAGTATTAGGAGACTTTGGTTACCCGCTTGTGAGACTATGGTTACCCGCTTGACTTTGGTTACCCGCTTGTCTTTGGTTACCCGCTTGTCGAGGGTTTGAGACTTTGGTTACCCGCTTGTCGAAGTTTGAGACTTTGGTTACCCGCTTGTCGAAGTTTGAGACTTTGGTTACCCGCTTGTCGAAGTTTGAGACTTTGGTTACCCGCTTGTCGAAGTTTGAGACTTTGGTTACCCGCTTGTCGAGGTTTGAGACTTTGGTTACCCGCTTGTCGAGGTTTAAGAGACTTTGGTTACCCGCTTGTCGAGGTTTAAGAGACTTTGGTTACCCGCTTGTCGAGGTTTAAGAGACTTTGGTTACCCGCTTGTCGAGGTTCAAGAGACTTTGGTTACCCGCTTGTCGAGGTTTAAGAGACTTTGGTTACCCGCTTGTCGAGGTTTAAGAGACTTTGGTTACCCGCTTGTCGAGGTTTAAGAGACTTTGGTTACCCGCTTGTCGAAGTTTTAAGAGACTTTGGTTACCCGCTTGTCGAAGTTTCAAGAGAGTTTGGTTACCCGCTTGTCGAAGTTTCAAGAGAGTTTGGTTACCCGCTTGTCGAAGTTTCAAGAGACTTTGGTTACCCGCTTGTCGAAGTTTCAAGAGAGTTTGGTTACCCGCTTGTCGAAGTTTCAAGAGAGTTTGGTTACCCGCTTGTCGAAGTTTTAAGAGATTTTGGTTACCCGCTTGTCGAAGTATTAGGAGACTTTGGTTACCCGCTTGTGAGACTATGGTTACCCGCTTGACTTTGGTTACCCGCTTGTCTTTGGTTACCCGCTTGTCGAGGTTTTGAGACTTTGGTTACCCGCTTGTCGAGGTTTTGAGACTTTGGTTACCCGCTTGTCGAGGTTTTGAGACTTTGGTTACCCGCTTGTCGAAGTTTGAGAGACTTTGGTTACCCGCTTGTCGAAGTTTGAGAGACTCTGGTTACCCGCTTGGCGAAGTTTGAGAGACTCTGGTTACCCGCTTGGCGAAGTTTGAGAGACTTTGGGTAACCGCTTGGCGAAGTTTGAGAGACTTTGGGTACACGCTTGTCGAATTTTTTTTTTTTTTTGTAGGCAATCTTGGTACTTCTGCTTTTTTTTCTAATCAAAAGGATTTTGATTTATAACAATTATTTAACTGCACTTTTTTAGGGCATGTAAACTGCATCCCTTGAGGGTTATGATACTGTAATTACTAGTGCAACTGGAATTGTCTATAAGAAATGGAAGTGTTGGCTAGTTTTGCCATTTTCTGTTAGTGTCCATGGGTAAAGCTTCGTTTTGGTCGATTGAAATGTGAAGTCTTAAGCATTCAAAGTACACTTGTTTACTGCTAGGAGACTGAGTTACTGCGCATGCGTTGTTTGTATCCTATTTTACCAGGTAATTTTTTGACATTTATCATTACTTGGGACTTTTAACCCATTACGATCTTAAATATTTATTAAAGTTCCAGGATGTACCATAACAGCTATTTTTCACATTACTAAGTATCATTACTATCATATGAAGTCTGAGATATAGCCTATTATCTTAAGAAATATAGTGGAATTTCATCTATTTCAGTATCTATTGTTGAAAATATTATCCGTTCAGCTATTGTTGGTCATGTGAAAGTAAGAAATATCTCTGAAGTAATGGCCCACGGAACTTTCATGCACAGTCCATTATATACAGCTTGCCAGAACATTGTATTGGTGTAATGTCAATTTTGAGAACGTAGCGAGACAGTGAGGATAAAAAACCAATAGGAGTGAAGTGAATCAGTTACTTTAATTTACAGCCACTTACATGAACTTATGTTTTTTCCAACTAGTTATCTTCTTTACTTCACATTTGACCAGTTTTATTGCTGCAAATCACTCTTTTTGGGCTTTTTCCCACCACAAAACCTTTCCCCTACTGGAGTCTCCCATAATTGTCTTAATATAAAGGGGTCCAAAAATCGTAAAGGAATGGTTTGCCCCGATAATCGAGGTCAGAAAGACATTAAATACAAGACAGCAAGTAGGAAAAATAATGGTGCATGTATTTGGCTAGACATAAAGTATTTTATATTTACCCCTTTGGAGTTTTAAAATTGAAATATTTTCTATAAAAGGAACTATTTCTTTAGCACGTTGTAAAAGGTTAATTTTGATAACCTATATTTCTTAAATTTTGTATTTAAATGAGATTCTCTTCTTCAGTAGCGGAAGTGTTTTAGGTGTGTATTAAATTCATTTTTCAAGAGTTTTGTTTTTTACAAAACATTTCTCTTGCTTTTAGGGTCAATTTTAGTAGTAATACGTGACTGTTTTCATAAATTTCTCATGTTTTCTCTTTCAGAGGTATTTGCTTACCGGGCGAATTTAGATTGCATTTGACTGATTGCTTTGTGATATATTGTTAGATACAGATAAGTTGCTGTAATTAGTAAAGTTAATTTTCTTGTACTGACAAAGGTCTGGAGAAGTTTTCACAATTAGTTATGTGCTGCTAGTGTTTTTGCTAAATTTTTAAGTGTAACTCCAGGGCATTTCAGTGCTTTATTTCGGCAACTTCATAAAGTAGTTTAGTTTTTCACCAGGTGTCTTGCAGTTAGTAGCTAAACGAAATAAGAAATTATTAAACATTTAATGGGATATATTCACCACAAGTTAGCTATGGAAATTTAGTATTTTAATAATGCTTTTGTTAGAAAACTGTGGTAAATAGGAAAATTAATACCATATTGTCACTAGTAATGTCTAAAGTGTTTTAGTGACAGAAATATTTGCACATTAACGAATTTTCTTTTCCAGATTCTTAATGACCATACTGTCTGAGATGCTGAACCTTGAATGATGAACTCGACGCATACGATCCAGAATTTTTTAAAAGGAAGTTTTCATTCAGCTGAAGTGGATTAAATTAATGAAAATATTTACTTGGAAACTAGTCGACTAACTCAAATCCTTCAGTACTGGTAGGTGGATAACTTTTCAACTTTTGTTTAGCGTCATGACTATTAAGCAAACTAAAGGTTTGAGAAATTTCAGATAAAATTAAACATTTAAAACTTGAAAATTATTTCTCATTTAAGTTTGGAGTTAGAATGTGGCCTGGCTGATTGAAGTGAGAGAATTTATTTCTGGAAAATCTTTTTTCTAAACTTTTATTTCTAGATTACTTGGCCACAACTTTAATATCAGAGGAGGTACAGTAATAGGGAAATTAATGCATTAGAGACGGGATGGTAATAAATTGTTCATAAGGCACCCGGCTCAAATAAGTAAAATATTTGTAGAGTTTTAGAAGCTTTTATATTTGAAGTGTTTGGCCTTGGTTACCAGTGTGTAGTTCTCGGGTTAAGTTTTAATTGAAATATTTTTCTATAGAAGGAACTTGACATAGTTCTTTTACATTACTTTAGCATTTCATAAAAGGTTAATTTTGATAACCTATATTTCTTCGATTTTGTCTTATTTAAAAGAATATTCTCTTTTTCGGTAGCTGAAGTGTTTTAGGTGTATTAAATTAATTTTTCAAGAGTTTTTTTTACAAAACATTTCTCTTGCTTTTAGGGTCAATTTTAGTAGAAATGCGTGTCTATTTTCATAATTCTCATGATTTCTCTTTCAGAGGTATTTGCTTACCTGGCGAAATTTTTATTGCATTTGACTATGATTGCTTTGTGATATATTGTTAGATACAGATAAGTTGCTGTAATTAGTGAAGTTTATTTTCTTGCACTGACAAAGATCTTAAGTTTTCACAATTATGTGCTGCTAGTGTTTTTGCTAAATTTTTAAGTGTAACTCCAGGGCATTTCAGTGCTTTATTTCGGCAGTTTCATAAAGTAGTTTAGTTGTTTTTTTTACCAGGTGTGTTGCATTTAGTAGCAAAACGAAATAAGAAATTATTAAAAATTTAATGGGATATATTCACAACTTAGCTATGGAAATTTAGTATTTTAATAATGCTTTTGTTAGAAAACTGTGGTAAATAGGAAAATTAATACCCTATTGTTACTGGTAATGTCTGAAAATTTGTCTTTTAGTGGCAGAAATATTTGAATAATAACGAATTTTCTTTTCCAGATTCTTAATGACCATACTGTTTAAGATGCTGAACCTTGAATGATGAACTCGACGCATACAAACCAGAATTTTTTAAAAGGAAGTTTTCATTCAGCTGAAGTGGATTAAATTGATTAAAATATTTACTTGGAAACTAGTCGACCAACTCAAATCCTTCAATACTGGTAGGTGGATAACTTTTCTTCAACATTTGTTTAGCGTCATGACTCTTAAGCAAACTAAAGGTTTGAGAAATTTCAGTTAAAATTAAACATTTAAAACGTGAAAATTATTTCTTTTAAATTTGGAGTTAGAATGTGGTCTGCCTGATTGAACTGAGAAATTGATTTCTGGAAACTTTAATTTCTAAACTTTTATTTATAGATTACTTGGCCGCAACTTTAATAGCGGATGAGGAACAGTAATAGGGAAATTATTGCATTAGAAACGGGATAGTAATAAATTGTTCATAAGGCACCCGGCTCAAATAACAAAATTTTTTTTAGACTTTTAGAAGCTTTTATATTTGAAGTGTTTGGCCATGGTTAGCAGTGCGTAGTTCTCTGATTTTTTAATTGGCAGATATTTTGGTGAGTAATATAAATGCACCAGAAATCTGAAGATTGTCTTCTATGGAAAAGAACAATATATTCATATTGAAGGTAGAAGGAAAACTAGTGACTGTGAAATATATACGATAGATTGATTTGCTGTGAACGATGGGGACACCATCACCAATCCTCACTGGCTAGTGTGGTGATGAAAACTGGCCTAACCTCAGACATAAGGACATGTCTTGCCTTTGTAATGCAGTGGACTAGAAACTGATACATTTTTTTATGTATCAGATTTGATAAGATACGTTCAAAATCACAATTGAGTCGTTAAAAACTACATTTGCCTGTCACTAGAGGAAAGATTTAGCATATAATGAATGCCCTTCTCGCAAATTAGATTTGTGAAAGTGATTGCATGATTCAAGTTTGTGAATGTGTATAACTTTTAAGGTTAAGATGGTTAATGTATATCTTGCAAGACTGAATAATGTATACCCTGCAAGACTGTGAATAGGTATAAAGCCCCTTCCACACGAAGGGCAAATGCAGGGTGGGCACTCTAGATTTGCCTGTAATTATTTCTCTTTGAATATATTGCCAGATCAAAGTGCAAGGCAAACTGCATGTTCAGGTAGGTGAACGTGTATGGCTTGGGCCAAACGCCGGGCAGAGGGAAGATTGCACTCAGTGTTACCAGTCAGTCAGGCGTCCATCCAGTGCCTAGGTAGTAGGTCGGCCAGGGCACCAGCTGCCTGTTGAGATACTACCACTAGAGGGGTATTGGATCCTATGACTGGCCAGACAGTAATGCATTGGATCCCTCTCTGGTCACGGCTTATTTTTTCTTTGCCTACACTTACACAGAATAGTCTAGCCTATTCTTTACATATTCTCGTCTTTCCTCACACCTGACAACAATGAGATACTTAACACTTCTTCACCCAAGGGGTTAATTACTGCACTGTAATTTGTTCAGTGTACTTTCCTCTTGGTAAGGATAGAAGAGAGACTGTAGCTATGGTAAGCAGCTCTTCTAGGAGGAGGACACTCCAAAATTAAACCATTGTTCTCTAGTCTTGAGTAGTGCCATAGCCTCTGTACCATGGTCTTCCACTATCTTGGGTTAGTTCTCTTGCTTGAGGGTGCACTCGGGCACACTATTCTATCTTATTTTTTTTTCTTTTTTTTTAAATGGTGTGTTGGGCAGGCTTAATAGAAGGGCCATGGATGCCTGGTGGTTTATCAAGAGGTTGTCTTTTCCTTTTTCTGATTCTTTTTCTTCTCAAAACCATCCTTACTGTCCTCCCTTCAGTTGAAGTGGCTATCATGGAGGGTATTTAGCCTTGCATGGTGTATCGGCTCCTCCATGTTGACCAGTTTTTCAGACTTTTTACTATAATCTATGGGTATCATCAATCACTTTATTTATAATTCTGTACTTATTGTTCTTGTTATAATTCTTGTCAATCTAGTTTTTAAGTGTCTTTTTTATTTCAATTAATTCTTATGCTGTCTAGAGACATTGAGCTAAATCCTGGACCAGTACACCCTAGAATTCGTCAATGTCGTCTTCTGTATTGCAATAATCGTGGTCTTCATGCAAATATCCAAGACCTTACAGTTGCGTCCAGACAGTATGATATTCTTTTGTGCTCAGAAACTTTGGTTTCTAATATGAGGCACTCATCTGTGCTCCTTATAACTGGTTTTAAGAAACCAATAATGTTGAAACGTGATGCCATCCCTAGGGCCAGGGGAATGGCGGTTTATATTAGGACTGAGTACCCTGCTTCTCATAAGTCCTGCAATCAATGTGGATGTCATGAGATTCAGGTTATAAAAGTTTGTGGCAGGTATAACAACTTTTATTTGTGTTGGATCTACCGGAATCCAGACATGGATGATTCCATCTTCGATTGTCTTCTTACCATTATAGCTAAGATAAAAGATGATGATAGAAAGGCTTCTTTTGTCTTTGTTGGTAATTTCAATGCTCACCAAAGGGAGTGAAAGTTCTCTCTCTCCTCCCGATCGCCATGGCTTAAGAGGTTTAGACTTTGCCTCTGCATCAGGCTATGAGCAGATCATAAATGGAGCTACTCACAGGTCTGGTAATTGCCTGGACCTCGTATACGCTGACTCTCCTGGCGTTATAACTAGTAAGGTTGGTTCTCCAGTCGGGACATCTGATCATGCCTTGATTTCATTAGTAGTGAAGACTGAGCAACCTGTCCATGATATCATACTCTTGTAAAATTTATGAAATTCCAAGCAGACTAGAATGGGATTTTGCATGATCTTTTGTGCTTGAATTGGTCACAATTATATAGTAGTGTATATCCTGTTGTCCCTTTGAATGAGAATCTAGTCAACATAATTGATAGGCGTATCCCTTCTCGTGTGCTAAGGTACCGAGTGAAGGACAAACAGTGGTTCAATGATAGTAGACGGGCTTATTTGGAGAAGCAGGAGGCCTATCACCTTTGGAGGGGTAACGGATCAGATTTGACCTGGAACAACTATACTCTGCTTTGAGCTTCTGCTCAGAGTTTATGCCTCAACTGAAAAGTAATACAATTTAACCAGAAAAGAAACCCTTTCTGGTAAAACTCAGGAACATAAATGGTGGTCTACCCTTAAATCTGCACTCTTTGGTGTAGATGCATCAGTTCCTCCTTTACTTGAACCAGATGGCTCAGTCACTCACTGTCCAAAGGGAAAGGCAACCCTTTTTGGCTGTTTTTGACAGTAAACAGAGTAATGAAAAACTTGAACTTCCCCATTCCTGTTTGCCCGAGGCTAAACTAACTAGTTTAGCTTTCCGATCTCGTGAGATTAAAGCTCTGTTGATGGACCTTGATGCTTATGGAGGTGTAGACCCAAATGCTATTTTTCCTTTGTTTTTTATAAAGACAGCAGATTTCTTAGCTCCGAAGTTATATTGCGCAAGTTAGCAAGAGGAGGAGCCTTTAGCACTTGTTGGAGAATTGGTAATATTACTCCTCTATATAAATGTGTTTGTGATAGCTCAAGTCCCACTGATTACCGCCCGTTTTCCATAAATCCCATATCTAAAGTTTTTGCACGTCTTCTGGCAAAACGTCTTAATAGGTTTGCTGAAAGTAATTGCCTACTCCCTAGTTTGCAATTTGGTTTTCGTAAAGGCCTTTGAGCATGTGATGCCCTTCTTACAATCTGCAATGCTGTACAGAAATCCCTTGAATGTGGTCAGGAAGTTCGTATGATTGACCTTGATTTTAGTGGTGCCTTTGACCGTGTTAATCATGAGGCCCTGTTTTTCAAACAAACAATTGGGAGTGGGTGGGTCGTTTCTTAGCATTATCATTGATTTTTTAATTAATAGATCTCAGAGTTGTTGATGGGCACCATAGTGAGTATAGGAATGTGATATCCGGTGATCCACAGGGTAGTGTTCTTGGCCCATTACTTTTCATACTATATACATATGACATGTGGTTTGACCTAGAAAACAAGCTTGTTGCATATGCAGATGATGCTACTCTCTTTGCATCAATTCCATCCCCTGAATGTAGATCTGGGGTTGGTGAATCCCTTAATAGAGATTTAGCTAAAATTAGTGCATGGTGCAAATTATGGGGTATGAAGTTGAATCCTAACAAAACTCAAAGTATGATTGTAAGTAGGTCAAGGACGGTGGCTCCTTAACATCCGGAGCTCAGTATTGATGATGTTTCTTTGAATTTGTATGACTCTTTTTAAATTTTAGGTGTGATTCTCGACAGAAAATTTACTTTTGAAAAACACAGGTCTGTCTTCTTCAATTGCACAAAAAATTGGCTTAGAGAAAGTCTTAAAAGATTTTCGGTGATCAATCTATTCTGAAGAAGTGTTTTCTTTCATTCTACCTTGTTTTGAGTATTGTTCTCCTGTCTGGTATTCAGCTGCTGACTCTCATCTTAATTTGTTGGACAGACACTTACGGTCTATTAAATTTCTTATTCCTGATCTAGATATTAATCTCTGGCACAGTCGTTCAATTAGTTCATTATGCATATTGCATAAGATTTTTCATAACTCTGACCATCCTTTACATTCAGATCTCCCTGGAAAATTCTATCCTGTTTGTAATACTAGGCAGGCAGTTAATTCCAATAGCCAGGCCTTCCCCACAATGAGGCTCAATGCTACACAGTATTCTAGAAGTTTTATTCCAGCTGTTACCAAGTTGTGGAATGATCTTCCTAATTGGGTAGTTGACTCAATAGAACTTCAAAAGTTCAAAGTTGGAGCAAATGTTGTTATGCTGACCAGGCTGACATGAGTCTTTTTATTGTTTATATATGACATATATGTTTTTGACGCTGTCAATAGTTTATATAGGACGCATGTTTTGACACAGTTACTGTTTTTAGAATATATTGTTAATTTATTCTCATCATTTATTTATTTAATTATTTCCTTTCCTCACTGGGCTATTTTCCCTTTTGGATCCCTTGGGCTTATAGTATCTTGCTTTTCCAACTAGGGTTGTAGCTTGGCTAATAATAATAATAATAATAATAATAATAATAATAATCGGCCACGGACACTTCGACGGCTTGCCCATAGTTTCCTAGTTTGACTTCTAGACTCATCATCGTCAACTATAAAATAAAATTGGTAACAATGTCTGCCCGCTGTGCATTTGCTCCTCGTGTAGAAGGGCCTAGAACTTGTAAGATTGTGAATGCGTATAACTTGAAAGATTTTGAATGCATATAACTTGTAAGATTAATATTGTTTTTTTTTTTTTAATTTTAGGTGGTTCCGATGTTCAGCTTTACACCAAAGGCTGTTGAAACTACGGGTTTTCAATGGGTAGAAGGATAATTTAGATAGATTTTGAAAGGTAAGAAGACTTCACAATATATTTCATGTAAAAATCCTTTATTTTTTTTATCGAACTTTAATCTGATCAAAAGTGCAATATGAAATATTTTAACTTAGTACAATTTAACAAATATTGCTTGATAAAACAAATATTGCTTGGTAACTAAAAGGTAGAATAAGCCTACTTCTGGCAAAGATAGGATTAGGCAAAAGATTTATGTACACTATATGCTTTAATTTCTTCCAGGTTTATTTGAAGGTCGTGTTTGAAACTAGAAAATAGAATTACAGACAACGTTATCACGCCAACTGTAGAGCAACAGATTTTAGTCAAGACCGAAAATAATTAAAAAAAAAATGTATTTCATCAATAAAATTTTATTGTGGCAAAAATACTTTTAGTTTACATTAAAAGTTTCTGTAGGAGTTTAATGTTAGACTATTATCACTCTGAATCTTTTTTAATGTCTATTTACCGAGGTACTTCCCCCTTATTTTAGGGAGTAGCCAAAAAAAAAAAAAAAAAAAAAAAAAAAAAAAAAAACCAGGTTGACGAGGGATTAAACAGTTTGGTTGGTACTGCTAGGGTGACACAGCCCGCCCATCTCCCGTTATCCACCAGTTTCATACGTTGAATCCCCTATTAAGGCGGCCGGAGGAAGCAACAGGGACTACCGGAACTGCGTCTCAATAACTCGCTATTCATTTAGATTTCTAGAATGCTCCTTGGCCTCTTGTCACATCTATCCTCCTATCACTAGCTTTCTTCACTAAATCCAGCCACTGAAACCGTGGCCTTCCTCTTGTACTTCTCCCATTCACTTGCATTCATCACCTTCAGTAGGCAGCTAGTTAACATTCTTTCTACATGGCCAAACCATCTCAGTACATTAATGTCCACTCTAGCTGGTAACTAATTTCTTACACCCGTTCTCGCTTTACTCAATTCCTAACCCTATCTAATAAGAGATACACTAGCCATAATCCTCACACTTAATCTCAAACCTATTCAATTTATCTACCAACACATTCATTCCCCACAATTCCGATCCATAAATCAGTTGGTAAAATCCTTTTCTCATGCAGAACTCGACATTAATTTCTAACTCTTTATTCTTTACCACTCCCTTCACTGCCACCAACACTTAACAATCTTCATTCACTCTTGACGTACATCTGCTTCCAATCCACCATCTACTGCAACAACAGACCCCAGGTACTTGAAACTGACCTTCTTAAAGTAACTCTCCCTTTAACATGAAATTCAGACTAACACCCACCCCCCTCTTCTTTATAGTGCATCTCATAACCTTACTCTTATCCACATTAACTAGACTTCCTTCTCTCACATACCCTTCCAAACTCACTAATTGACCAAGCTTCTCCACAGTCTGCAACCAGTACAGTATCATCTGCAAACAACTGATTTACCGCCCACTCAGTTTCAATCCTTGACCAAGCACTCGAGCATTTACCCCTCGCTACTCAAAATGAACAACCATGGCGACGCCACACGGTCTCTCAGCCCAGCTTACTGGAAAGCACTCGCTCACTTAATTTCCTATCCTAACACACCTTACCTATGTAGAAACACTTCACTGCTTACAAAAACCTTCCACCAATGCCAGATAACCTCATCACATTCCACATTGATTCCCTATCAACTCTTAAAACGATTTCTCCAGATCCATTAACGTATCATACACCACATGGCTTCTTGCTAAATTTCTTGCATATCTGCCTAACTGTAAAAATGATTCATACATACCTTAACTTCTAAAACCACCCTGTACTTCTAAATTTATATTCTCTGTATATCCTTAATTTAGTTTTCCAATATCTTATATTTCATACAGTTCTCATCTGATCTCGTCTCTTTAGCACTGAGTTTTCCAACGATTTTTTTTTTTTACGGTTTTCTTCAAGCAATGAGTTTTAATATAGTATCTTATCTGCTGTACTTTTCAGTTCTAATGCCTATTGTCTTCTGGGCTTTTTATCTTTTTCGTACTGCATTTTCGTAGTTTTCTTCTTATGCGTTCTGATTTTATAGTCTTACCTTTTTTCTCACATAAGGATACCCTTGGTTTCTTGAGGCTGTGGTTATGCTAATGTGAATCTTAGTCGATTTCTTTCAGCAGTAGGATAGGTTGAAAGATTTTGGATAACGTTTCTGTACAACTCTGCCGATTTATAATTCTAGTAGTTTTGGTTGACCTGTTGCTACTGAATTTCTAGACTTAGGTTTCCTTGATCATTAATTGAAGCAGGTTTCAACTAGGTAACATTCATTTAAATTTTTTCATAAGCATATAATTTGTATTCCCAAGTACTTTTCATTTCTACAAAAATACTTTTAGAATTCTTTGGTAGCCTTGGTAATCAAATTTCCTCATGCAAAATTTTAACATCTGGCTATTATGAATTATATTACTATTTTTAGAATGATTTATTGTTAACATCTTCTCATAATTTTTTTATTTTCTCAGTGGGCTGTTTTTCCCTATTAAAGCCCTTGGGCTTATAGTATCTTGCTTTTCCAACTAGGGTTGTAGCTTGGCTAGTAATGATGATATCATCATCTAAGATTGGCATCAATCATAGCAATTTAAGATGAAAGTTTATAGGGATTTTGACTGGAAAAGGTGATTAAAATTTCATATAGGCAAAAGAAACCTTAAATTTCTATTTATAAGAGTGACAGTTTTTATTATGTCTGTTCTAAATTTGTTGATCTCTACATGAATCAGTTTGAATAAACGGTGATTTTGAGTATTCTTTTTACACTTTCTTTCATTTGTAACTGAAGTGTTTAAAGTACTGTATTTGTAACTTATTAAAGTACTATAATTTTATTTCTTAAAATATATCTTATGCCTTTAAGGCTGATCTTGGTCTTAACACGTATTTATTTTCTAAATGACTTTTCCTGATATACTCAGATAACCAGTAGCTTTTCTTTGTTTGACATTGTGACTGCTCTAGGGTAAATGAAGATATAAATGCTATTTGATGAATGTTAATATAACGCGTTAATTGTTAATGATTCTAGCTAATGGCGTGTAGAGTTTTCTAAAATTGGTGAGTATGATCATTGAAAATTAATTTGATTTTTTAGGGTTTAACTCTATGGAAACAATCCATTAGATAGCTTAATATTAATAGAAGACACCATTGCGTTCTTTATGGCATTTTATATACAGAACGAGTGAACATCCTTTTCAATCCTCCTCCTTGCTGTCTATGGAGGTGAATATTTCAGTTTCGCTTTAGTTGGTGTTCATTAAGTACTTTAGTAATTAAATTTAGATATATGAAAGGAAGCCGATACTCAAAAATTATATATTAGGATATTTATTTGGCTATATCAGGGTATTTAGATTTATTAGGATAGGATATATCTCTAGATATGAGGATATTTAGACAAGCTGGTAATAGCTGTTTAATATTTCAATGGTACTACATAACAAAGTGAAATACCTTGGTATGCATAGTCAATTCTCAATGTGAATTAGACCTCTTTGAAATTTAAAACTGAATACTTATATTTTAAGATTATATGATTGCTGAATATTTCCACACTAATGCTCAATTTCTCTGGCAGGTTTTAAGGAGACCTTAATGACAGACAGGCTTATACGGAAACTTAGTATTTTGTACCAGAGAAATCTTGATGTTTCGTCAATAAAAGGCTCATTATTCAGGGATTGTGGAACAATGTTTGATAAGTGATTTTCTGCCATTTAGCCGGTGTAATTGAGAAACATTTGTATTGGTAAGTGGATGTGGATTAAATCTACAACTTTTTCATTTTGCTTGTATAGTGAATGAAGACAGTTTACAAATGTTTTCAAGAAACTTTTTTTAAAAGATTGAATATTGTAGCCTTGAATCTATTTATTGAGACGATGATTATTAAAAATAACAAGGTTTGATTGGAAGATTTAAGCAAAAAGAATTTTTGATCATTAAAGAAAAGCATAAAAATTAACAAAAAAAAAAGAAAAAAATCCAACTCAAATATTTACCTCAAACGCCTAAAAATTAGTTTATTAAAAAAAACTTAGTTGAAACTGTCCCGTTTATCCACATATATACCGATATAATAAGCATAACTATAGCAGTCAAGTTTTATATGTAAATTATCTTTTAAAGTAAAAACTAAATTGATGGAAACAAATTATAAATTCCGGTTAATGGGATTAAGAATGAATTTGTTTGTGAAATATTTAATGTAGTAGTTTATACCCATAAGCAAGTTGTTACAGATTTGTGTTTAATCTATATTGCAGTTAAAGCTCACTAGACAACAGAAAATCGCAGTTGAACTAACGCTGCATTATTTTCAGATCAATTTCGTGCAAAGAAAGTCGTGAAAATAAAATCTGGTTTCGAAAGAATACTAATGACGAGACACTGCTTCAAGGTAAATATTTTGAACAACTTTTGTATGCTTGGTTGGTTTTTTAAAAATCAATGTAAATTTATACAGTGCAGTTTCTAAATTTTGACATTCAACTTTAATACCAAAAAACATTGTTTGACATTCAACTTTAATACCAAATAACATTGTTTGCTTCGAAGTTTCTCAGACAGATTTGGTATAGTTTTTTCTTACTTACATGGTCCTACATTTAAAAATTCAAGTGTCTTTCCTAATTTTTAATGTTTCTTGTTAAAGCCAGTATCTTTCGAACTTACTTTCAAGAACTTTATTTTCTTTCAGATATGGTAAAATGGCCAAGACAGGTTTAAAGATTGTAACGAACTGTAGCAGTACAAATGGCAGATGAAGATATAAAAATCACCCGTCCTACAAATGAAGTTGATGAAGCAGACGCATTGATGAAGCAGACTCACCCGTCCTACAAATGAAGTTGATGAAGCAGACGCATTGATGAAGCAGACGAATTTAAAAAGCATGACTTACACAGCGGACGATTCAATCTTAATTTGAAATTCAATATATCTCTATACGGCCAATTAGAAATAAAATGATGTAAGAAATTGGAAATTTTATTGGAAACCGCTACATAGGATTATTGCTCTTTTGCTATATTATTGATGTAATATAATACTTTATATAGTTCTTCATTTTACTCTTGTTTACTTCTCTCAAACGTTCTGCATTTGCTCTATCGTATGATTTCTAATTACCCATGATGACCGATTTCCTTGGAACTTGTTCCATGTGGGAGTGTACAGGTTGGTGCGGCTCAGTTCCATGTGGGGTGTACAGGTTGGTGCGGCCCAGTTTCACGTGGGGTGTACAGGTTGGTGCGGCTCAGTTCCATGTGGGGTGTACAGGTTGGTGCGGCCCAGTTCCATGGTACAGGTTGATTCGGCCCAGTTCCATGTGGGTGTACAGGTTGGTTCAGCCCAGTTCCATGTGGGTGTACAGGTTGGTCCGGCCCAGTTCCATGTGAGGTGTACAGCTTGGTTCGGCCCAGTTCCATGTGGGGTGTACAGCTTGGTTCGGCCCAGTTCCATGTGGGGTGTACAGCTTGGTTCGGCCCAGTTCCATGTGGGGTGTACAGCTTGGTTCGGCCCATTTCCATGTGGGGTGTACAGCTTGGTTCGGCCCAGTTCCATGTGGGTGTACAGGTTGATTCGGCATGAGTATATTAGGTGTGAATCGCAACTTTCAAATAAAACCAATATAATTTTCATGCCTAAATTGCAAAGCACACAGGAATCGTAGGATGCAAGATCCTAACGTTCTCTTCAATGCTTCGTAATGAAGAAAAGAACTTTTCTTCATGATGAAGCACAGAGAAGAACGTAGGATCTTGCATCCTAAGATTCCTGTGTGCTTTGCAATTTTATTAAAAGGCATAAGAATTTATTGGACATTTGAAAGTTCCGATTTATCCACACCCTAAATAAACCTGAAAACAAAAAGAACAGATTAAATCTATTTGGAAAGATTTACGTAGCTCTAAAACACTAATTTAAAAATCAATTTAATCAAAGAATTTCTGAAAAAAACTTTAAAAATCCCTTTAATCAAAAGTATCAAATAAAAGTATGACTTAAAAAAGTGTTTAAATCTTTGTACACCTTGAACTATAAAGACAAATTTTAAAACTAAAGAAAGATCAGTGATATATTAATATAAATCGTGGATTTGAAACCCGGTTTCAATAAAACATGACAAGATATGCCAAGGCCTCTGATAAAGCAATATACAGAAGAACACTAGCCTTTTAACTAAACTTTTAAAAGGATAATTCTGTTAAATTTAATCTATATTCAGTCACTTGCTAATGCATTGTGCTATGAACCAAATTAAACTTAGTTCACCCGAACTACTCTCAACGTTTTAGAACTCAGGACACTGCTATTTCACAAAAGCTGTTAGAACTCAGGACACTGCTATTTCACAAAAGCTCAATGTATAGTAAAAATTGTAACACTGATTGCTTGCTATCTTCCAACTTAAATCAAGACAATACCAACCACAACTATAGCATTGTTTATCCGAACTAAATTTCCCTTTTTCTTAATAAGAACAACAGAAACGCTTATAAAGACTACCAAATTCGTGCTAAATTTCCCTAGACTTTAAAAATGTGTTAATAGCTAAAATAATTGAGACATTGAAATATGCCAGATAAGCTAAGCCAAAACAGAAATGTGACCCGCCTATACCAACGAGGTCCAAAAATAACTAACACTATCCTACTCCTAAAAAGTTATTCCTATTGTCTTAGTTTCAACACCTCGCCACTAAAAACAGACTTCCTAACTCATTTCTATATTAGGTTAACCACCTAAATCACTCACATAAGATTATATAAACTAAACACCCTAATGCACTTACAATCAGCGAAAAATTATCAACCATTGCTGTTAAATTAGAAATCTACGAACATTTTCAAAAACTTCGCAACCTAAGTTAAAACATTTTCAAAAACTTCGCAACCTAAGTTAAAGACTACCTAGCTAAAGTTAAAACTTGCCTAGCTAAAGTTAAAACTACCTCAGCTACATTATGTGATTGATCCTTAGAGAAGCTATACAGACCTCTTAGCTCACTAAACTTGAAGGTCATCCAAAGGTAAATTTTTAACTAAAATAAGACACGATCAGGTACGATAGAAAAGCTACCAAAGTTTGATTCAAAATCTCTGGAAATTAAACCGTTGAATAAGACCAAGCTTAGATTTTTTTAGTTTAATAAACTAAGCCAAATTTCATTATAACTAAGCAATATTTTGAAGTTCGTTAAAATTTCAAACCCAAATTCATAACTTTACAGTAGCAAAAAACCCACTAAAAAAAAAAAAAAAAAAAAAAAAAGACGGGTTATACGGAATTTGTTGATAAACCAAACCAAATTTCATTTTAACTTTACAATATTATTAAACTCGTTAAAATCTCAAGCCAAATTTCATTACTTTACAATAGCAAAAAACCCACTGAAACGTTAAAATTTACGCTAAATCACCGCAAAAGAAAATGCATACGGGTTATACGGAATTTGTTAATAAACCAAACCAAATTTCATTTTAACTTCCCAATATTATTGAACTCGTTAAAATTTCAAGCCAAAATTCATAACTTTACAATAGCAAAAAAACCCGCTGAAAAATCGTTAAAATTTACGCTAAATCACTGCAAAAGAAAATACGTACGGGTCATATGGAATTTTATTACTTATCCAATAAAATCCACTTTTGAAAATCCTATCAATGTAAACGAATTCCTTTTAAGTTATGAAGTGTATCGAATGCTACTGAATAAATGGTCACGGGATATGCTAAACGCTTCAAAATAAACTGCTAAATTGAAGAATTTATCCAAGTGAATTGCTCTGCACGTGTGAATATGCTAAACCAAAAACGCTAATGATTTAGTTAAAGCCCCATAAGATTAGTAGTTTCTCATGATTAACCCCAAGCAATATGGTTACTGTACTAGTTAAAGACTATGTTCACAACTTGTAACCAAGAGTTTAAAATGTAAAAGTTTGGTAGATTAAAGACAACCCCAATAAAAAAGTGATATTAGGAATTTCTAAGTTTTAAGAAGATTGAAATTACGTTAAAACTAAATCTTATATATCCTATTTGATTTATAGAAATTAAAACTACATCGTTCGTTACTAAACACTACCTATGAGGTTAACCGGCATCTTCCAGCAATCATGAATCCTGGCTATGTATTCCATAGCCAAAATCATATGATTCCTATACAACACTACAAGTCAATCAAAGAAAAATAGCTCCAATCTAAAATCTCTAACACAAACCCTTAAGTCTAGATTTGTAAATCCAAGCTTACCTTCATACCACAAGACACAAAATGGCGACGATTACTGGAACCACAGATCCAAAAAACGGAGATTCAGACACGATATGCAAATGACTTGAGCAGCTGAATCAAGGTGTGAATATCTCTCAGCCCCAACACGCACTGACATTGCTTCCTGATTTCCTACCGTTTACAGTTCCGTCTTGCCGGCTTTCTTCCAAGTTCCAGCCAATCAGAAGGGTCCGTGTCCTTATTTCGAGAGACAGATTGAGAAAACGACCCCTGATTGGTCGAAAAACTAACAAGGAATCTTCCAGGAAACTGTCACTTTCAAAAGACGTTACGTCACCACTTACAAAACCAGTGACATCTGTGGGGTATATAATTAACTAAGAAAAAAATCAGTGAAAAATCATATATTCAATATTAAATAATGCAATAATTCGTTATCTTAAGGGAAATGCTAATATGTCGAAATGATTAATAAAGTCTTATTGTATCCCTTTTCACTTCAAAATTCAATATGAAATAGACAGTATTTGTTGATTTAAATAACACAGTGGGTACAATGTATAATATTCCAGTCAAATTCTTAATTTTCATTTCACATTGAACCAATTATTCTATTAATAATTCTCTGATGTTCCAAAAGACATGTCAACATTTTTGACCAGGAAATAAAATTGATTTCAGATTCCGTCGCGCCAATAATCATGTTCATATTGTAATATTATTTTTAATTTCTAATTTATTCTTTTGTTTTTTCTTTCCTGCAAGGCTCCTTTCCCTATATTAGGTCCCTTAGACATGAGGAATTTTGATTCTCAAACTATGTTTGAACTATGAAGACTGACTTGTAATAATAATAATAATAATAATAATAATAATAATAATAATAATAATAATAATAATGGTGTTTATAAAGATGATGATAATAATAATCAATAATAAGACAAAGAAAATGATAATTACAATGATGATAATGATGTCTATAATGATGATGATAATAATAATTAATAATAAGACATGAAGAAAAAGTTCCCGTGTACAATCATGTGATTCTCTCTCTCTCTCTCTCTCTCTCTCTCTCTCTCTCTCTCTCTCTCTCTTTACCCTAAGGTCTTGTGTACATTGCGTAATGCTATTAACAGAACGGCCAACGTTTGCTGTTATTATCCAGAGGAAGTTACGTAACTGGAGTTAAAATAAATATTAAAGGGATATGTTATCTTCAATTTACTGAGGTTTTAGTTTACTTTTATCCTCTTGTATTGAGGAAAACATTGATATAGACAGAATTTAACTATAATGGGCTCTGAGGTAGAGTGCATACCCTCGCCAACGGCACATTTGTTACCATGCTTATGTAAACAAATCGTATAATAAGTTGGTGTATTGTCGAAACTTGCACTTTTTGCCAGTTCGTTGAACACGCCGACCTTTGAACCTAACCTGCTAACAGGGGATCATGTTGTATTATTCGATTTTACAATTAAGCCTACCATAAGATATGTGCTAGGACAAATTTTTATCAATAACAATAAGATATTACATATACTCAAACACATTGATACTGGGATTGTGGCTTGACAAGTAATAATAATAATAATAATAATAATAATAATAATAATAATAATAAGCATTTGAATAAATACTTTACAAACGGGAACTCGAGATGATTTTAATCTCATATTAGGATATCCTGTAATTCCCGCAAAGGATTTAAATAAAACATGTATATCTGATTAAGGATCTCCCGTAATCCTAATGTTAATACGAGGCATCTTTAAGACGGACTAAAATAACACCTCAGAGTAGTTATCATTGATATGATTGCTATGTAAATGGTAAGAATTATTAAATGGAAGAAAACGGGAATTCACCAGGGAAAGAAATAAAAGAAAACGGGTTATTGTTATTTTGAGTGGGTTACTATACAATACATCAGCATATCACCTTAATAATCTGAGCTGAAAACTATTGTTTCATATATAAGGTCTCCTTTGAATATAATATTTTCATAGTTATCTTTACGAATATATAACAGTATATGAATGTTCTATCTTTTAAAATGTTTTGTCCGCAATTAAGATATAGGAAAAAAAAAAATAACAGCCTCCCTTTTCTAGATTTTGATTCCAATCCCATTTTTTTTTACTGTTTACAAGTTTACTGAAACTTTATTCATCAACTTCATTAATGCAAGGTGTGTGCGTGTGTATTTGTGTGTGTGTGTGTGTGTGTGTGTGTGTGCAATCACTCGTGTTTCATAAAACTGTATATAGCCTTAACGAATCAAATGATTAGGAATATGCTAATGTACAATATATCGATATACATTGCTTCTAACTTCTCAATTATCTTTCAAACTTAGCTTGAACCACCATGAACTTCTTTAATTCCCTTTATTAAAGCGACAATACAGCCCCTCACAGTTTTTCAAAACAGAATTAGCCTACACATAACCTAAAATCTCGAAGTAAAAAAATGCACACATCAAAGAAAACATAAACAAAAACTCTAAATTTGGGAAATGGAACCGAAATATGTAATTCTCTAGAATCTCGGATATTAAAAGAAAAAATAAATACAT
Organism: Palaemon carinicauda; assembly: GCF_036898095.1. NCBI lineage: Eukaryota > Metazoa > Arthropoda > Malacostraca > Decapoda > Palaemonidae > Palaemon > Palaemon carinicauda. Next base: position 38,350,973 of record NC_090726.1, on the reverse strand, counting down.
GCATTCATTTGTACATATTCGGTCTGAAATTTACAGATATCATGCTATATTAGCAGCACTGAAGGGTAGATAAACGTCTCAGTGACACGGAAAATAGGCCTACTTTTCAAATACTAATTCAGGTCAGACTTGAATAAAACATTTAAACCTTATTGGTTCTGAAACTGTCATGGCAGACGGTAAGGGTCTTACCTAAGTATTCGAAGAACAGCAAATCGATCTAGTCTATATTTCAAATCAGTGGTTATGACGTCATTAGTAAACACTAACCTAGATGACGATTTTCACCAAGGATCTGAAAGAAAAATTTATACATTCTAAAGAGGAACTAAAGTTCATAAAATCTTAAGAGGCTTTGGAAATATCTTCTGAAAGACATTAAGATATGACAAAGTACAGAAATTTTAATAAAATCCTCGCTATTCTTCAAATCTTTCTGTGTGCTATAAAAATCCTTGATTGGTGTCATAAGAAATTCTTTCCATCTTGGTAACAGTCTTGGTCTTGACGCAGGCGCATATACCTCGAAACAGATGAAGATTGACGAAGTTGCATTAAATAACCATTATTTCTACCTATATGAAGATCTTATTCTGATTTTTATTTAAATTTGATAATAACAAAAATAAAAATCTAATGCACTAAGTAATCTTATGAGCGGAAAATAGAGTATTAATTATTGAGTCTAGAAGACTAAGGCATTTATTTACATCGGGACACTAACTTAAGTTCCGGTCGCTTAGGGAAAAGAAGGCGTTTGCCATATTTTAAAAAATGGCTTTTCGTGTATTTTTTCATGGGAATAATGAAATTCCCCTAATTATATGCGAGTAGTTATTCATAATATCTTGTTACTAAATCAAAGTAATCTTCTACACTTGTATACGTTCTCAAGAACCGTATCAATACAAATTATTATTATGATTATTCAATTAATGCTTGCACATTTGAATATACATATAAATACTAAATCACGTATACAATGGCGTTAGTGATTTATCGAAAACATATGAATAGATATAACTGTATTAGTAATGAAGTTCATAATTACGAAATAATATTTGAGTATTGTACAATTTTATAAATTAACAGAACTGGTGTTAAAAGATTTTAAGAACCAATACTCTTTTCTTTCAGTCGTATGTTAAAGAGAGTGAAAACTGGGGCGTTTGCTGCACTTCTTGTGTGAAACCCTAGACAAAAGAAAAAAAATTGCTCCGAGAACTTCCAATGAGCACAGAAAACGGATGTCACAGGAGTTTCTTAACAATAAATGCTATACTGAACGTTTTTGAATTATTAATTAAAAATTACTTTGTCTTTGTATAAATAGCCTGTATCTTAAATGATTTGGATTTTCAAGGTTAACGTGAGCGTAATCAAAGACATTTATGGTAATATTGAGACGAACTTTAGAATTTCTTTTTTCAATGCTGGCAATAATGAGACATTTTCAAAGGATGATAGATATTATTTATAAAATGTGATGAAACATTTAAATCAAAGTATACTTGCAATTAAAATTCAAACAAATTATGTTAAAAAAAATAGCTTCTAAAAGAAACTCCTTAGATAATTATTCTGTTTTTTTAAGGCATATAATGCAGTAAAAATCTTATTTTTAATGAAAGAAAACGGGTGTCGTCAGGAAATGTGGTATAAAGAAAATGTATTGTAAGTTTTCGTTGGTTGACTAATGCATATTTACTAACTAACCTGAACCGAGATTATTATTATTATTATTATTATTATTATTATTATTATTATTATTATTATTATTATTAGCTAAGCTACAACCTAGTTAGAAAAGCTGGATGCTACAAGCCCAAGGACCCTAACAGCGATATAGCCCGGTGAGGAAAGTAAACAAGGATACATATAGAATCATGTTCCTGGGTGTACCCTCAAGCAAGAGAACTATAACCCTAAAACGTGGAAGATCATGGTATATAGGATATGGCACTACAAAAGACTCTTAAACAATGGTTAGATTTTAGAGTGACTCTCTCCTAGAAGAGCTGCTTATTGTAACTAGAGTGACTAGTACCCTTACTTAGTGGGAGGTAGCTACTGAAGCATTATAGTAATGTAATTAACCTCTTAAGTGAATGAAAGAATCTCCTAAAATATTTTATTTTTCCTTGTTTCCTTTCCTCACTGAGCTATTTTCCCGGTTGGAGCCCTTGTGCTTATAGTATCCTGCGTTGTTAGATGTACGAGGAAAGAGGAGAATGTGTAAAGAATAGGTCAGACTATTCAATACATGTGTAGACAAAGGAAAAATGAGTCATAACGAGAGACGGATCAATGTTGTACCATCTGGCTAGTCAAAGGAACCATCAACTTTCTAGCTGTAGTATCTTGGCCAACCTACTACTGGCAAATATAATTTATTTTATAGATATAGGTTGGCCAAGGTACAAGCTATAGCCTACGTTGAGATACCTAACAACCAGAGTTATTGGGCCCTTTAACTGGCCAGGCAGTACTACATTGGACCCCTTTCTGGTTAGGCCTACTATTTTTTCCTTTATCTATAAATTCACCGAATATTATGGTACTCATATGCAACATATTGAAAATCCTTCGAGATACCTAACAACCAGAGTGATTGGGTCCTTTAACTGGCCAGACAGTACTACATTGGATCCCTTTCTGGTTAGGCCTACTATTTTTTCCTTTATCTACACATTCACCGAGTACCATGGTACTCATATGCAACATGTTAAAAATCCTTCAGTTGCAATGAGAAGCGGAATTGCATTAAACTGACAGTAACATTGAAAAAAAAAGGAGAGCAGGGATGGATGTATAGTAAATGGATATATAAAGTGGTGCTAGGGACCAAAACAATGTTAAAAAAAAACACCTTCAAATAATGCTTGCAGTGCACAACTTGAGGTAAGGTGTACGGATAATAATAATAATAATGATAATTATAATGATAATGATAATGATAATAATAATAATACATATATAAATCAATCAATATATATTCATGTCTCATTCTCAGTAAATCCTGATATTATAAAAATAACATTAACAATAACAATAACAATAACAATAATAATAACAGCAACAACAACAACAACAACAACAATAATAATAATAATAATAATAATAGTAATAATAATAATAATAATAATAAATCAATCAATCAATCAATATATTTTCATGTCTCCTACTCAGTAATTCCTGATATCAAAAGCTCATGTTCATTAATTCAATAAATATATTAGGTACATTGAACGACAATTTTCTATCTCTTTGATGTCACATGAACGCATTAAGAATAATTCTTAAAGGTGAGTCCTTCAGGATAAATATAAGTGGAATTTGTCATATTTATGTAATTCAGTGATACAATTGCTATATAAAGTAAACGCCCTTTACCTGAAAATTTCGTTCCCCATATACAGTGTAAATATAGTCCCATAAATTCTTTTATGTTGTTATTAGGAGAAAAGCCATTCCATGTTATTCCTGTTATGTTTTTGTTTCTATTGAATATTTAAGTCTATCAAGTGCGTGACCCAAATGTAGAGTTCATCTGTGCATACTCGGTCTGACATTTATATATATCATGCTATATTTGCAACACCGAAGCGTAAATAAACGGCTCAGTGACAAGGGAAATAGGCCTACTTTTCATATACTAATTCGGGCTACACTTGAATAAAAACAGTTCTAGGAGAAGGTCACTCTAAAATCAAAACATTGTTCTCTAGTCTTCGGTAGTGCCATAGCCACTGCACCATGGTCTTCCACTATCTTGGGTTAGAGTTCTCTTGTTTGAGGATACACTCGGGCATATTTATTCTATCTAATTTCTCTTTCTCTAGGTTTGTTAAAGTTTTTAAAGTTTATAAAGGAAATATTCATTTTAATGTTGTTACTGTTCTTAAAATATTTTATTTTTCCTTGTTTCCTTTCCTCACTGAGCTATTTTCCCGGTTGTGACCCCTGTGCTTATAGTGTCCTGTTTTTCCAACTCTGGTTGTAGCTTAGCAAGTAATAATAATAATAATAATAATAATAATAATAATAATAATAATAATAATTTGATACATATTGGTTCTGAATCTGGCATGACAGACGGTAATGGTCTTACCTCATTATTTGTAAAAGAACGAGTTGATCAAATCCATTTTTTTTAAGTCAGTGGTTATGACGTCATCAGTAAACAACTGTCCGTGATGACGATTTTCACCAAGGATCTGAAAGAAAAATTTATACATTCTAAAGAGGAACTAAAGTTCATGCAATCTTAAGAAGCTATGAAAATATCAATTGAAAGACATAAAAATATGATAAAGTACATAAATGTAAATAAAATCCCTGCTATTATTCAAATATTTCTGTGTGTTATAAAAATCCTTCATTGGCGTCTCAAGAAATTCTTTCCATCATGGTAACAGTCGTGGTCTCGACGCAGGCGCACATTACTCGAAGTATATGAAGAGTGACTAAATAGCATTAAAAATCCATTTTTTTACCCATGTAAAGATCTTATTCTGATTTTTATCTGAATTCAATAATAACAAAAATAAAAATCTAATGTACTAAGTAATCTTATGAGCAGAAAATAGAGTATTAATTATTGAGTCTAGAAGACTGTGGCATCTATTTACATCGGGACACTGACTTAAGTTCCGGTCGCTTAAGGAAAGATGGCATTTGCCATAGTTTTAAAAATGGCTTCTCGTGTATTTTTTCATAGGAATAATGAAATTCCCCTAATTATATGCGAGTAATTATCTATAATATCTTGTTACTAAATCAAAGTAATGTTCTACACTTGTATACATTCTCACGAACCGTATCAATACAACTTAGTATTGTGATTATTCAATTAATGCTTGCACATTTGAATATACATATCAATACTAAATCACGTATACAATGGCGTTAGTCATTTATCGAAAACATATGAATAAATATAACTGTATTAGCAATGACGTTCATAATTACGAAATAATATTTGAGTATTGTACAAGTTTATAAATTAACAGAACTGGTGTTAAAAGATTTTAAGAACCAATACTCTTTTCTTTCAGTCATATGTTAAAGAGAGTGAAAACTGGGGCGTTTGCTGCACTTCTTGTGTGAAACCCTAGACAAAAGAAAAAAAATTGCTCCGAGAACTTCCAATGAGCACAGAAAACGGATGTCACAGGAGTTTCTTAACAATAAATGCTATACTGAACGTTTTTGAATTATTAATTAAAAATTACTTTGTCTTTGTATAAATAGCCTGTATCTTAAATGATTTGGATTTTCAAGGTTAACGTGAGCGTAATCAAAGACATTTATGGTAATATTGAGACGAACTTTAGAATTTCTTTTTTCAATGCTGGCAATAATGAGACATTTTCAAAGGATGATAGATATTATTTATAAAATGTGATGAAACATTTAAATCAAAGTATACTTGCAATTAAAATTCAAACAAATTATGTTAAAAAAAATAGCTTCTAAAAGAAACTCCTTAGATAATTATTCTGTTTTTTTAAGGCATATAATGCAGTAAAAATCTTATTTTTAATGAAAGAAAACGGGTGTCGTCAGGAAATGTGGTATAAAGAAAATGTATTGTAAGTTTTCGTTGGTTGACTAATGCATATTTACTAACTAACCTGAACCGAGATTATTATTATTATTATTATTATTATTATTATTATTATTATTATTATTATTATTATTAGCTAAGCTACAACCTAGTTAGAAAAGCTGGATGCTACAAGCCCAAGGACCCTAACAGCGATATAGCCCGGTGAGGAAAGTAAACAAGGATACATATAGAATCATGTTCCTGGGTGTACCCTCAAGCAAGAGAACTATAACCCTAAAACGTGGAAGATCATGGTATATAGGATATGGCACTACAAAAGACTCTTAAACAATGGTTAGATTTTAGAGTGACTCTCTCCTAGAAGAGCTGCTTATTGTAACTAGAGTGACTAGTACCCTTACTTAGTGGGAGGTAGCTACTGAAGCATTATAGTAATGTAATTAACCTCTTAAGTGAATGAAAGAATCTCCTAAAATATTTTATTTTTCCTTGTTTCCTTTCCTCACTGAGCTATTTTCCCGGTTGGAGCCCTTGTGCTTATAGTATCCTGCGTTGTTAGATGTACGAGGAAAGAGGAGAATGTGTAAAGAATAGGTCAGACTATTCAATACATGTGTAGACAAAGGAAAAATGAGTCATAACGAGAGACGGATCAATGTTGTACCATCTGGCTAGTCAAAGGAACCATCAACTTTCTAGCTGTAGTATCTTGGCCAACCTACTACTGGCAAATATAATTTATTTTATAGATATAGGTTGGCCAAGGTACAAGCTATAGCCTACGTTGAGATACCTAACAACCAGAGTTATTGGGCCCTTTAACTGGCCAGGCAGTACTACATTGGACCCCTTTCTGGTTAGGCCTACTATTTTTTCCTTTATCTATAAATTCACCGAATATTATGGTACTCATATGCAACATATTGAAAATCCTTCGAGATACCTAACAACCAGAGTGATTGGGTCCTTTAACTGGCCAGACAGTACTACATTGGATCCCTTTCTGGTTAGGCCTACTATTTTTTCCTTTATCTACACATTCACCGAGTACCATGGTACTCATATGCAACATGTTAAAAATCCTTCAGTTGCAATGAGAAGCGGAATTGCATTAAACTGACAGTAACATTGAAAAAAAAAGGAGAGCAGGGATGGATGTATAGTAAATGGATATATAAAGTGGTGCTAGGGACCAAAACAATGTTAAAAAAAAAACACCTTCAAATAATGCTTGCAGTGCACAACTTGAGGTAAGGTGTACGGATAATAATAATAATAATGATAATTATAATGATAATGATAATGATAATAATAATAATACATATATAAATCAATCAATATATATTCATGTCTCATTCTCAGTAAATCCTGATATTATAAAAATAACATTAACAATAACAATAACAATAACAATAATAATAACAGCAACAACAACAACAACAACAACAATAATAATAATAATAATAATAATAGTAATAATAATAATAATAATAATAAATCAATCAATCAATCAATATATTTTCATGTCTCCTACTCAGTAATTCCTGATATCAAAAGCTCATGTTCATTAATTCAATAAATATATTAGGTACATTGAACGACAATTTTCTATCTCTTTGATGTCACATGAACGCATTAAGAATAATTCTTAAAGGTGAGTCCTTCAGGATAAATATAAGTGGAATTTGTCATATTTATGTAATTCAGTGATACAATTGCTATATAAAGTAAACGCCCTTTACCTGAAAATTTCGTTCCCCATATACAGTGTAAATATAGTCCCATAAATTCTTTTATGTTGTTATTAGGAGAAAAGCCATTCCATGTTATTCCTGTTATGTTTTTGTTTCTATTGAATATTTAAGTCTATCAAGTGCGTGACCCAAATGTAGAGTTCATCTGTGCATACTCGGTCTGACATTTATATATATCATGCTATATTTGCAACACCGAAGCGTAAATAAACGGCTCAGTGACAAGGGAAATAGGCCTACTTTTCATATACTAATTCGGGCTACACTTGAATAAAAACAGTTCTAGGAGAAGGTCACTCTAAAATCAAAACATTGTTCTCTAGTCTTCGGTAGTGCCATAGCCACTGCACCATGGTCTTCCACTATCTTGGGTTAGAGTTCTCTTGTTTGAGGATACACTCGGGCATATTTATTCTATCTAATTTCTCTTTCTCTAGGTTTGTTAAAGTTTTTAAAGTTTATAAAGGAAATATTCATTTTAATGTTGTTACTGTTCTTAAAATATTTTATTTTTCCTTGTTTCCTTTCCTCACTGAGCTATTTTCCCGGTTGTGACCCCTGTGCTTATAGTGTCCTGTTTTTCCAACTCTGGTTGTAGCTTAGCAAGTAATAATAATAATAATAATAATAATAATAATAATAATAATAATAATTTGATACATATTGGTTCTGAATCTGGCATGACAGACGGTAATGGTCTTACCTCATTATTTGTAAAAGAACGAGTTGATCAAATCCATTTTTTTTAAGTCAGTGGTTATGACGTCATCAGTAAACAACTGTCCGTGATGACGATTTTCACCAAGGATCTGAAAGAAAAATTTATACATTCTAAAGAGGAACTAAAGTTCATGCAATCTTAAGAAGCTATGAAAATATCAATTGAAAGACATAAAAATATGATAAAGTACATAAATGTAAATAAAATCCCTGCTATTATTCAAATATTTCTGTGTGTTATAAAAATCCTTCATTGGCGTCTCAAGAAATTCTTTCCATCATGGTAACAGTCGTGGTCTCGACGCAGGCGCACATTACTCGAAGTATATGAAGAGTGACTAAATAGCATTAAAAATCCATTTTTTTACCCATGTAAAGATCTTATTCTGATTTTTATCTGAATTCAATAATAACAAAAATAAAAATCTAATGTACTAAGTAATCTTATGAGCAGAAAATAGAGTATTAATTATTGAGTCTAGAAGACTGTGGCATCTATTTACATCGGGACACTGACTTAAGTTCCGGTCGCTTAAGGAAAGAAGGCATTTGCCATAGTTTTAAAAATGGCTTCTCGTGTATTTTTTCATAGGAATAATGAAATTCCCCTAATTATATGCGAGTAATTATCTATAATATCTTGTTACTAAATCAAAGTAATGTTCTACACTTGTATACATTCTCACGAACCGTATCAATACAACTTAGTATTGTGATTATTCAATTAATGCTTGCACATTTGAATATACATATCAATACTAAATCACGTATACAATGGCGTTAGTCATTTATCGAAAACATATGAATAAATATAACTGTATTAGCAATGACGTTCATAATTACGAAATAATATTTGAGTATTGTACAAGTTTATAAATTAACAGAACTGGTGTTAAAAGATTTTAAGAACCAATACTCTTTTCTTTCAGTCATATGTTAAAGAGAGTGAAAACTGGGGCGTTTGCTGCACTTCTTGTGTGAAACCCTAGACAAAAGAAAAAAAATTGCTCCGAGAACTTCCAATGAGCACAGAAAACGGATGTCAAAAGAGTTTCTTAACAATAAATGCTATATTGAATGTTTTTAAATTATTATTTAAAAATTATTTTGTCTCTGTATAAACAGCCTAAATACTAAAAGAATATTATTTTCAAGGTTAATGAAAGAGTACACAAAGACATTTATGGTAAAATTGCGACGAACTTAAGAATTTCTTTTTTCAATGCTGGCAATAATGAGACATTTTCAAAGGGTGATAGATATCATTTCTAAAATGTGATGATGCATCTAATTCAAAGTATACTTGCAATTATAATTCAAGCGAATCATGGTTAAAAACATAGCTTCTAAAAGAAACTCCTTAGTTAATTATTCTGTGTTTTTTTAGGCATATAATGCAGTAAAAATCTTATTTGTATGAAATTTTATGAAAGAAAACAGGTATTGTCAGGAAATGTGATGGAAAGAAAATGTATTGTTAGTTTTCATTGGGTAACTAATGCATATTTACTGATTAACCTGAACTGAGGTTATTATTATTATTATTATTATTATTATTATTATTATTATTTGTAAAGTTACAGACCTAGTTAAAAAAGCTGGATGCTACAACCCCAAGGACCTCAACAGGGAAAATAGCCCAATGATGAAAGTAAACACGGATACATATAGAATCGTGTGCTTGGTTGTACCCTTAAGCAAGAGAACTATAAGCCTAGAAAGTGGAAGACAGTGGTATATAGGATATGACATTACAAAAGACTAGAAAACAGCGGTTAGATTTTGGAGTGACCTTCTCCTACAAGAGCTGCTTACTGTAACTAGAGTGTCTAGTACCCTTACTTAGTGGGAGACAGCTACTGAAATATTATAGTAATGTAATTAACCTCTTGAGTGAATGAAAGAATCTCCTGAAATATTTTATTTTTCCTTGTTTCCTTTCCTCACTGAGCTATTTTCCCGGTTGGAGCCCTTGTGCTTATAGTATCCTGCGTTGTTAGATGTACGAGGAAAGAGGAGAATGTGTAAAGAATAGGTCAGACTATTCAATACATGTGTAGACAAAGGAAAAATGAGTCATAACGAGAGACGGATCAATGTTGTACCATCTGGCTAGTCAAAGGAACCATCAACTTTCTAGCTGTAGTATCTTGGCCAACCTACTACTGGCAAATATAATTTATTTTATAGATATAGGTTGGCCAAGGTACAAGCTATAGCCTACGTTGAGATACCTAACAACCAGAGTTATTGGGCCCTTTAACTGGCCAGGCAGTACTACATTGGACCCCTTTCTGGTTAGGCCTACTATTTTTTCCTTTATCTATAAATTCACCGAATATTATGGTACTCATATGCAACATATTGAAAATCCTTCGAGATACCTAACAACCAGAGTGATTGGGTCCTTTAACTGGCCAGACAGTACTACATTGGATCCCTTTCTGGTTAGGCCTACTATTTTTTCCTTTATCTACACATTCACCGAGTACCATGGTACTCATATGCAACATGTTAAAAATCCTTCAGTTGCAATGAGAAGCGGAATTGCATTAAACTGACAGTAACATTGAAAAAAAAAGGAGAGCAGGGATGGATGTATAGTAAATGGATATATAAAGTGGTGCTAGGGACCAAAACAATGTTAAAAAAAAACACCTTCAAATAATGCTTGCAGTGCACAACTTGAGGTAAGGTGTACGGATAATAATAATAATAATGATAATTATAATGATAATGATAATGATAATAATAATAATACATATATAAATCAATCAATATATATTCATGTCTCATTCTCAGTAAATCCTGATATTATAAAAATAACATTAACAATAACAATAACAATAACAATAATAATAACAGCAACAACAACAACAACAACAACAATAATAATAATAATAATAATAATAGTAATAATAATAATAATAATAATAAATCAATCAATCAATCAATATATTTTCATGTCTCCTACTCAGTAATTCCTGATATCAAAAGCTCATGTTCATTAATTCAATAAATATATTAGGTACATTGAACGACAATTTTCTATCTCTTTGATGTCACATGAACGCATTAAGAATAATTCTTAAAGGTGAGTCCTTCAGGATAAATATAAGTGGAATTTGTCATATTTATGTAATTCAGTGATACAATTGCTATATAAAGTAAACGCCCTTTACCTGAAAATTTCGTTCCCCATATACAGTGTAAATATAGTCCCATAAATTCTTTTATGTTGTTATTAGGAGAAAAGCCATTCCATGTTATTCCTGTTATGTTTTTGTTTCTATTGAATATTTAAGTCTATCAAGTGCGTGACCCAAATGTAGAGTTCATCTGTGCATACTCGGTCTGACATTTATATATATCATGCTATATTTGCAACACCGAAGCGTAAATAAACGGCTCAGTGACAAGGGAAATAGGCCTACTTTTCATATACTAATTCGGGCTACACTTGAATAAAAACAGTTCTAGGAGAAGGTCACTCTAAAATCAAAACATTGTTCTCTAGTCTTCGGTAGTGCCATAGCCACTGCACCATGGTCTTCCACTATCTTGGGTTAGAGTTCTCTTGTTTGAGGATACACTCGGGCATATTTATTCTATCTAATTTCTCTTTCTCTAGGTTTGTTAAAGTTTTTAAAGTTTATAAAGGAAATATTCATTTTAATGTTGTTACTGTTCTTAAAATATTTTATTTTTCCTTGTTTCCTTTCCTCACTGAGCTATTTTCCCGGTTGTGACCCCTGTGCTTATAGTGTCCTGTTTTTCCAACTCTGGTTGTAGCTTAGCAAGTAATAATAATAATAATAATAATAATAATAATAATAATAATAATAATAATAATTTGATACATATTGGTTCTGAATCTGGCATGACAGACGGTAATGGTCTTACCTCATTATTTGTAAAAGAACGAGTTGATCAAATCCATTTTTTTTAAGTCAGTGGTTATGACGTCATCAGTAAACAACTGTCCGTGATGACGATTTTCACCAAGGATCTGAAAGAAAAATTTATACATTCTAAAGAGGAACTAAAGTTCATGCAATCTTAAGAAGCTATGAAAATATCAATTGAAAGACATAAAAATATGATAAAGTACATAAATGTAAATAAAATCCCTGCTATTATTCAAATATTTCTGTGTGTTATAAAAATCCTTCATTGGCGTCTCAAGAAATTCTTTCCATCATGGTAACAGTCGTGGTCTCGACGCAGGCGCACATTACTCGAAGTATATGAAGAGTGACTAAATAGCATTAAAAATCCATTTTTTTACCCATGTAAAGATCTTATTCTGATTTTTATCTGAATTCAATAATAACAAAAATAAAAATCTAATGTACTAAGTAATCTTATGAGCAGAAAATAGAGTATTAATTATTGAGTCTAGAAGACTGTGGCATCTATTTACATCGGGACACTGACTTAAGTTCCGGTCGCTTAAGGAAAGAAGGCATTTGCCATAGTTTTAAAAATGGCTTCTCGTGTATTTTTTCATAGGAATAATGAAATTCCCCTAATTATATGCGAGTAATTATCTATAATATCTTGTTACTAAATCAAAGTAATGTTCTACACTTGTATACATTCTCACGAACCGTATCAATACAACTTAGTATTGTGATTATTCAATTAATGCTTGCACATTTGAATATACATATCAATACTAAATCACGTATACAATGGCGTTAGTCATTTATCGAAAACATATGAATAAATATAACTGTATTAGCAATGACGTTCATAATTACGAAATAATATTTGAGTATTGTACAAGTTTATAAATTAACAGAACTGGTGTTAAAAGATTTTAAGAACCAATACTCTTTTCTTTCAGTCATATGTTAAAGAGAGTGAAAACTGGGGCGTTTGCTGCACTTCTTGTGTGAAACCCTAGACAAAAGAAAAAAATTGCTCCGAGAACTTCCAATGAGCACAGAAAACGGATGTCAAAAGAGTTTCTTAACAATAAATGCTATATTGAATGTTTTTAAATTATTATTTAAAAATTATTTTGTCTCTGTATAAACAGCCTAAATACTAAAAGAATATTATTTTCAAGGTTAATGAAAGAGTACACAAAGACATTTATGGTAAAATTGCGACGAACTTAAGAATTTCTTTTTTCAATGCTGGCAATAATGAGACATTTTCAAAGGGTGATAGATATCATTTCTAAAATGTGATGATGCATCTAATTCAAAGTATACTTGCAATTATAATTCAAGCGAATCATGGTTAAAAACATAGCTTCTAAAAGAAACTCCTTAGTTAATTATTCTGTGTTTTTTTAGGCATATAATGCAGTAAAAATCTTATTTGTATGAAATTTTATGAAAGAAAACAGGTATTGTCAGGAAATGTGATGGAAAGAAAATGTATTGTTAGTTTTCATTGGGTAACTAATGCATATTTACTGATTAACCTGAACTGAGGTTATTATTATTATTATTATTATTATTATTATTATTATTTGTAAAGTTACAGACCTAGTTAAAAAAGCTGGATGCTACAACCCCAAGGACCTCAACAGGGAAAATAGCCCAATGATGAAAGTAAACACGGATACATATAGAATCGTGTGCTTGGTTGTACCCTTAAGCAAGAGAACTATAAGCCTAGAAAGTGGAAGACAGTGGTATATAGGATATGACATTACAAAAGACTAGAAAACAGCGGTTAGATTTTGGAGTGACCTTCTCCTACAAGAGCTGCTTACTGTAACTAGAGTGTCTAGTACCCTTACTTAGTGGGAGACAGCTACTGAAATATTATAGTAATGTAATTAACCTCTTGAGTGAATGAAAGAATCTCCTGAAATATTTTATTTTTCCTTGTTTCCTTTCCTCACTGAGCTATTTTCCCGGTTGGAGCCCTTGTGCTTATAGTATCCTGCGTTGTTAGATGTACGAGGAAAGAGAAGAATATGTAAAGAATAGGCCAGACTATTCAATACATGTTTAGACAAAGTAAAAATGAGTCATAACGAGAGACGGATCAATGTTGTACTATCTGGCCAGTCAAAGGACCCATTAACTTTCTAGCTGTTGTATCTTGGCCAACTACTGGCAAATATAATTTCTATTATAGATATAGGTTGGCCAAGGCACCAGCCATACGTTGAGATACCTAACCGCCCGAGTTATTGGGTCCTTTAACTGGCCAGACAGTAGTACATTAGATCCCTTTCTGGTTACTATTTTTTCCTTTATCTATACATTCACCGAATATTATGGTACTCATATGCAACATATTAAAAATCATTCAGTTGCAATGAGATGCTTAATTGCATTAAACTGACAATAACATTGAAAAAAAAAAAAAAAAAAGGAGAGCAGGGATGGATGTATAGTAAATGGCTATATAAAGTGGTGCTAGGGACCAAAACAATGTAAACAAGTGAGCAAGTCCTGAACGCGGACATGGTCCTCGTAGAGGACATACCTCCGCACGTGACCTTGACCTTCAGGTGACCTTGACCTTCACGTGACCTTGACCTTCACGTGACCTTGACCTTCAAGTGACCTGCTTGACTTTTGACCTTCAAGTGATCTTTGTTCATTTGCCACTGATACTTAATATGACATTGATATAATGCACCAATATGACCTTGACCTTTGACCTTTATAAATTTGAACATCACCCATGGGTTGCGCCTGGACTAGGACTTCCCTGTTGGCTTATGCAAAAGTCAGTGCTTTATTTCTGTCTCTTGATATGGCCACTTATGTCATAGTGACACCAGTGACCCCTGTGACCTTGACCTTGGGGTGACCTTGACCAAAATTTAATCAGTTCTTCCATACACATTGGGGAACTACTTGGCCAAGTTTGAAGTGATTCCGTGTAGAAATGTGGCCTCTACGTTGTCCACAGACAGACAGACAAACAGAGAAACAAACAAACAAACAAACAAACAAACAAACAAACAAACAAACAAACCGAACCGAAAACATAACCTCCTGGCGGAGGTAAAAAAAAAAAAAAAAAAACCTTCAAATAATGCTTGCAGTGCGGCACTTGACGTAAGGTGTACGGATAATAATAATAATAATAATAATAATAATAATAATAATAATAATAATAATACATAAATAAATCAATCAATATATGTTCATGTCTTATTTTCAGTAATACCTGATATTAAGAATAATACCAATAACAATAACAATAATAATAACCATAACAACAACAACAACAACAACAACAACAATAATAATAATAATAATAATAATAATAATAATAAATAAATAAATCAATCAATCAATATACATATTTTCATGTCTCATACTCAGTAATTCCTGATATCAAAAGCTCACGTTCATTAATTCAATAAATATATTAGGTACATTGAACGACAATTTTCAATCTCCTTAATGTCACATGAACGCATTAAGAATAGTTCTTAAAGGTGAGTCGTTCAGGATAAATACAAGTGGAATTTGTCATATCTATGTAATTCAATGATACAATTTCTAGATAAAGTAAACGCCTTATTCCTGAAAATCTCGTTCCACATACACAGTGTAAATATAGTCCCATAAATTATTTTAATGTTGTTATTAGGATTAATTCGAAGAAAAGCCATTCCATGTTATTCCTGTTATGCTTTTGTTTTTTATTAATTATTCAAGTCTATCAGCTGCGTGACACATGTTATTCCTGTTATGTTTTTGTTTTAGTCTATCAGCTGCGTGACACAAATGTAGAGTTCAGAGAAATTAACGTTACTTTGAATAGTTCATTTCCAAGATTTAATGGATAACAACTGTTACGTCATTATAGCTTTAATTGAAGTTAATATTTTAGAATCACTCTAACGAAATAACGCAAAACAGAGAGAGAGAGAGAGAGAGAGAGAGAGAGAGAGAGAGAGAGAGAGAGAGAGAGAGAGAGAGAGTGTTTCTTGCTTAGTTTTGTGATGGGGGAGTATATGATTATTTGTTAATAATTCTGAAATCAAGTATACAATATTACTTGAAAGTAACTTCTTAAATTCACAAACTCTTTACTTACTCTTAAAAGTAATACAAAGTGGCTCCAAATACAGTAAACAATCGACTGCGCACTTATATCTCTACCACAAAACTAGGAACTAACAAATAAGTTAGTCTTGTGTAAGGTATTATTACTATTATGTGCTTGAGCAGAATAAAAGCTTAAAATATTATGCTGACATATTGAGAGCCTCTGAAATGAATATCGGATTGAAACAAATGAATCTAGATATTGCTTTATCACTGCAGTTTTATGATTACAAGAATTTGATATTTTTCTAAAGCTATATGCTCCAAAGGACGGTACTACATTGGATCCTTCTCTCTGGTTGCGGTTCATTTTCCCTTTGCCTACACATACACTGAATAGTCTGGACTATTCTTTGCATATTCTCCTCTGTCCTCATACATCTGATAACAATGAGATTACCAAACAATTCTTCTTCACCCAAGGGGTTACTGCACTGCAATTGTTCAGTGGCCACTTTCCTCTTGCTAAGGGTAGAAGAGACTCTTTAGCTATGGTAAGCAGCTTTTCTAGAAGGACACTCCAAAATCAAACCATTGTTCTCTAGTCTTGGGTAGTGTCATAGCCTTTGTACCATGGTCTTCCACTGTTTTGGGTTAGAGTTCTCTTGTTTGAGGGTACACTCGGGCACACTATTCTCTTTAATTTTTCTCCCTCTTGTTTTGTTAAATTTTATATAGTTTACATAGGGGATATTTATTTTAATGTTACTCTTCTTAAAATATTTTATTTTTCCTTTTTTCCTTTCCTCACTGGGCTATTTTCCATGTTGGAGCCCCTGGGCTTATAGCATCCTGCTTCTCCAACTTAGGTCGTAGCTTAGCAAGTGATAATAATATTACTAGAAGAATAAAGCTGAAACTCTGAGTACGGATGAGAAAAAATCCTACGGCCATTGATGAATTGTGATTTGAAGTTTTTCTATGACAACACGGATATGATATTTGTTTGATATACCAGAGGTCAGAGGTAATAATATGAAGTGGGAAAGGAAACATACATATTAGGTCAGGGATATTGAGATTTATGTTGCATTTAGTATAAGCCAAAGGTAAAATACAAAGAATAATAACCAACACATTAGAGTCAGCGGTCCATCTAGGGTCAATCTAGATCCATCCTTCTAGCATCGCTAGTCAGTTCTCACGAAGCATCGAAAGTGACTAATCATGCTAGCCAGCCAATGCACTTACCTTAGCCTCATTGTCACCCTTCCACGAACCTATGCAATGCATAATGACCCCCGTCATGAAATTAACGAACTCTGATGCTATGTCCCTATAGCCCATCAATGCTACCATGACCAAAAAGGACGCGAAAAGGATAGTTACCTCCAAAAAATCCAACACTACCCCCAGGACGCCCCACACCACTACCTGCACCAGTGAACTATGGGGGTCCAAACTGCAGGTTGTGGTGGCCTGGTGGTAGCGTCTTTGTCTGGGGATTTCCAGACTGGGGTTCGAGTCTCACTCAAACTCGCTATATCCTTTGATCACTGTAACCTCACCATTCTTGTAAGCTAAGGACGGGGGGAGGGCGTGTTTAGGGGAGCCTACAGGTCTGTTTGTTGAGTCATCAGCAGCCATTACCTGGCCCTCCTTGGTCCTACCTTGGGTGGAGAGGAGGCTTGGGAGCTGATCATTCGTAATATGGTCAGTTTCTACTGCACTGTCCTGCTTGATAGGGCAATGTCACTGTCCCTTATCTCTGCCATTCATGAGCGGGATTTAAACCTTTAAACCGATGTCAGCAAGGACATGTTTGCAACCCAAGAGCCCCCAGTGTGTTGATAGATGAACTGCCAAGAACATCAGGTCACGATTTTGGCAGGATGGGTCATTGGACCATGCAAGCTTGCCAATCGTGACCATGAGGATGATGCTCTGGTCATAAAACCCGAGGATGTCCTCGCACCCCAGGATCGTCAGGAAGAGATGGAGGTGGAGACAGATGAAAAACTACCACCATCGACGGAGGAGGTTGATTGCATATTTGATTGATTGCCTAACCTTGTGATAGGCACGAGCTCTTGCGTTGGCATCCCGGAGGACGACGACGATATGGTGGACGAAGAAGACACAGATAGTGGGGTGTGGCCCTGCCACATCACCCTGTGGGGGCTATGACTGATTGTCGAAGAGCCTCCGCTTGGACAAGAGGTCCAAGCAATCTGCGCACGCACGCACGCACGCACGCACATCACCCTTCCCAAGAGGTTAAAAGGGATCTTGGCAAATGGGTCTAGAACCACCCATACCTTGGCGACCACGGGGTTTCCGAATACAAAAATACGGCGAAGATGAATAGAACGATTACTGAGAATGAAGTAATGATTGATTTAGAATTTGTTGGCTTTCTTTGATTACCGAGAAGGCCGGCGATGTTTCACATAGAGCTGCAGGGTTATTGTGGAGGTGGTGGCTGCTGAGTTGTGAGTGTGATTCCAGGATTAGACTGTAGGGTTGGATGAGTGTTGTGTTTGGTTCAGTGGCCCACAAAGCTGCAAGTTGTGTAGAGTAACTGTTTCCCTTTAAGAACATGATTTAAACAGTATATGGAGAAGGCAAGTTTCATACTATTCCCTTACTTAATGACGACAGAAGAATCAAAATTGAAGTAAATTATAATAACCATATAATCAGAATAGAAATGATAAAAAAACCCTTGGGAAGCACTATAAGGAAGAAGTGCCTACAAAGACTTAAAGTATTATTCTACTTTGAATTAGATCATAGATCTCAAGTCACATATAAAATAAAATGTTTTACATATTCCGTAGCAAAATTATAGAGACTTATTTCATTTTTATGAGGTTTTGTGCATATTTGAGTAATTGCTGAAGTTTATTTTGATGATTTCATGAAGCTAGTAGGATAATATCTAATAATAGGCTCTGTCTATACAAATTCATGATGAAAGATAATAGCTGTAAGCCACAATCAAATCTGGAATATAACGTGAAAAAAATTAAGTTCACAAACTAAAATCCAGATCTCTATTTTTTGGAAAGTTAAACCTTCATTAAGAATAACTTGATGGAATACTATCAATGACTTTTTAAAATTATATGAGCATAAAAATTCTCGTATTGCTGTCTAAACACGGCTAATTTTAGATTCATTCTGAAATAGAATCTGCATTTTATTTGCACAGAGAAGTCATTGCACCATCACTGATTAAATTCAATAAAATTCCATTGAAGGCAGACACACACACACACACACACACACACAAGCACACAGACCTTCATTCATTGAAGGGGATTGCCTTCATAACGTCAACGTGTTTCCGACAGGAATTTTTTTTTTTATTTTCTATTTTTTTTTTTAGATTCCCCGGCTTCTCATACGAAATCCTTTGATTAAAAAAACGATGATTATTCTTTTTTATATTTTATTTTACTTTGTTAAATATAGCAATGTTTCGACATAACTATGACTTTATCGAGAGATTAGTTACTAATGTATGTTTTATTATTCCTTTTATATGCGATGTTTTAGCTATAATCACGATTCTTTGTTTAAAAAAAAAAATATTTTATAGAAAATTAAAAAGACAACAGAAAAGTGAATTTTTTTTTAATTTTAAGAGATCCTTAGAAGGTTATAAAATATTATTCAGGTTGGAATTATGATACAGAAGGCTATCATTTTCTGAAACTGCAATTATTTTCACATCGATATCTGGTCAAAATATGCATATAGACGGACACACACACACATATATATATATAAATATATATATATATATATATATATATATATATATATATATATATATATATATTATATATATATATATATATATATATATATATATATATATATATATATATATATATATGTATATATATACTGTATATATGTATCTATATACAAATACATACATGTTATATATTTATATGTATATATATATATATGTTTATATATATATATATATATATATATATATATATATATATATTATATACATATATACACAGGTGTATATATATATTATATATGTATATATATACATATATATACACACACACACACACATATATATATATATATATATATATATATATATACACACACATATATATATATATATATATATATATATATATAAATATATATATATATATATATATACACATATATATATATATCTATATATATATATATATATATATATATATATATATATATATATATATATATATATATACGCGAGAAAATTTGATGGAGTATATGCAGCGTCTCAATAATGTATACACACTGACTTTGAATAGCTAATCAAAAAAAAATTCTACTGTATTTCAGATTTGATTTTTCAGTAAGAATGGCTGATACTGGGCTTACGTTCGAGCAAAAAAAAATTGTTCTGAAAACATTCTGGAAATGTGAAAATAAAGCTGAAATGCAAAGACGATTTACGAGTGAGTTCCACAGAGTTGGCCCAACACGCGTCACCATTTCACGAATCGTAGATAACTTTGAGAATCATGGGACCATCTAGTGCACGAGAAAAGAACCAAGGTCTATAGATTATCTATAGACCTTGAAAAGGACATTCAGGACGAAAAAGAACATCGACAAGCTCAACTAAAGAGCAAGATGTTATTGATAATGTTCAGAATTCCCCACGAAAATCTGTTCGTCAACTGTCACGTGAAACAGGTAACCCAAAATCGAGGGTCCATCGCATTTTGAAGCGTGCACAGCAGAAAACCTAAAACAATTGACGAACTTTACAGAGGCAATTGAAGAGGAATGTGCTCAGATACCGAGGGAAATGCTACTAACAGTTTGTAGTTCCATATTTTACGATTCGAAAAGTATATTGAGCAGAACGGCAACCAGTTTGAACACTTTATGTGAGCTGATAATTTTTTTTTAACATTCTCAAATTGCCCCATGTATCCTTACTTTTTCACTGTGAACTCTCAGAATCTTTAAATGTGCATTGTTTCCCTCCTGTGAATCTGTTTTCCATGTTAATATCAATAAATTTAACAAGTTGTAACAATTCAAAGAGTGTATACATTATCGTGGGACACTCAATACATAACCATATTCGCATACACCCACATAAACAAAGGCATATTTGTGTACTTTTCTATAAATTTATTTCCAGAAGTACATACTTTAAATGTAACGAGACCTAGTGCCTGTAACCAATCAGTTGAAAGATATAGATACTATATTGAAAAAAGAGAAACGATTTCAACCAGAAAGTCTCCTGACTACATTTCCTTTGCGTGTTGACTTTATATCTTAAACGAGATCTATCGCCTGGTCAATATT